>NC_045988.1:300257-380257 GCF_010909765.2 Amblyraja radiata
CTGGCGAGACGTCAGGAGAGGCGACAGGGACAGGCGGACCGCCAGCTATCCACCCAAGCTCGTTTTCCTCCGGAGACTGGACTACCCTCGTCGGGGCAACCGTCGAGGCAACCCGAACCCATGCAGGTGGGTCGCACCAGTCTCACCCCCGAGGAACAGGAACGTCGGCGTCAGGGGAACCTCTGTCTCTACTGTGGCCTGGCGGGTCATTACATCTTCAAGTGTCCAGTAAAAGGCCAGACTCACCAGTAGCGGAGGAATTACTGGTGAGTCGAACCTCTGGAGTTTCCTCTGCCCGACGCCCTCTTTGTCATGCCCGTCTGCTGTTGTCTGATGGTTCTCACACCCTTGCCACCTTCATAGACTCTGGTTGTGACATTAACCTTATGGACAAGGAACTAGCCCGCAGCTAGGCATCAGTTGTGTTCCCCTGCCTGAACCTGTTCCCGCCAACGCCCTCGACGGCCATCTCCTGGGGACTGTTTCTCACCAGACGGTCCCAGTGCGCATGCTCCTGTCTGGTAATCACCATGAGACCATCCAGTTCCACATCCTGCAGTCTCCCCGTCTTCCCCTCATCCTGGGTTACCCCTGGCTTCGGCGACACAACCCCAACATCGACTGGAGGACGGGGGTCATCTTGGGTTGGAGCCCTTCCTGCCACCAAGTGTGCCTGAAGCAAGCCTCAGCTCCTCAACCGGCCACCTGCTCCAGATCTGACGGGGGTCCCAGCCGAGTACCATGACTTTGGGGAGGTTTTTAGCAAGTCTAGGGCCACCTCCCTTCCTCCTCATCGGCCCTATGACTGCGCCATAGACCTCCTGCCTGGTTCCGCTCCTCCTAGGGGTCGCTTTTACTCCCTGTCCGCCCCTGAGAGAGGCGCCATGGAGAAATACATAAACGACTCCTTGGCTGGTGGTCTCATCCGTCCCTCCTCGTCTCCTGCTGGGGCTGGGTTCTTCTTCGTGGAGAAGAAGGACAAATCTCTGCGTCCCTGCATAGATTACCGGGGGTTCAACGGCATCACGGTGAAGAATCGCTACCCTCTCCCACTCATCTCCTCTGCTTTCGAGCTCCTGGAGGGGGCCACCATCTTTTCGAAGTTGGATCTACGCAACGCCTACCACTTGGTCCGCATCAAAGAGGGAGATGAGTGGAAGACCGCCTTCAACACTCCAACGGGACATTATGAATACCTGGTGATGCCCTTTGGCCTCACCAACGCCCCGGCCGTCTTCCAGGCTTTGGTCAATGACGTTCTCAGAGACATGTTGAACAAGTACATGTTCGTCTATCTTGATGACATCCTCGTCTTTTCACGGACCAAGGAGGAACACGTACACCACGTCCAGGCAGTGCTACATCGGCTCCTGGAGAACTCGCTCTTCGTTAAAGTTGAGAAGTGCGAGTTTCACTCCCCGTCAGTCTCCTTCCTAGGATACATCGTTCGCCAAGGGAACATCAAGATGGACCCCGCCAAGGTCTCTGCTGTCACCACCTGGCCTGTTCCTGACTCCCGCAAGCAGCTCCAAAGGTTCCTGGGGTTCGCCAATTTTTATAGACGGTTCAACCGTGGCTACAGTACTGTGGCCGCACCCCTCACGGCACTCACCTCCTCCAAGGTTCCGTTCCGGTGGTCTGCCGAGGCCGACAAAGCTTTTCAGACACTCAAGACACGGCTTACATCGGCCCACATTCTCCAAGTTCCGGACTCAGAGAGACAGTTCGTGGTGGAGGTGGACGCCTCCGACGTGGGGGTGGGAGCTGTTCTGTCCCAGCGGGCTGCCGGGGACCAGAAGCTCCATCCATGCGCCTTCTTCTCCCGACGCCTGACCCCTGCTGAGAGGAATTATGACATTGGCAACCGAGAACTGTTGGCGGTTAAGTTGGCGTTGGAGGAATGGCGTCACTGGCTGGAGGGAACCGAGCAGCCTTTCTTGGTTTGGACTGACCACAAGAACCTTGAATACCTCCAGTCAGCCAAGAGGCTCAACTCTCGTCAGGCCCGCTGGTCTCTCTTCCTCACCCGCTTCAACTTCTCCCTCTCCTACCGACCTGGGTCCCACAACGTGAAGCCCGATGCCCTCTCTCGACAGTTCTTGGCGAAGGAGGAGCCTGCCTCTGGCCCCAAGACCATCCTCCCGTCCTCGCACAGGGTTGCCTCCCTCACCTGGGAAGTGGAGGAGAGGGTCAAGGCGGCCTTGGAGAACCAGCCGGGACCCAGCGCATGCCCTCCTGATCGCCTGTTTGTGGTTTCTGCCCTGCGGTCCGATGTCCTTCAGTGGGCCCACAGCTCTCGACTCACCTGTCATCCCGGTATTCAGCGGACCAAGGAGATGGTGCTAAGGAGTTTCTGGTGGGCATCGCTGGAGGAGGACACTCGGGAGTTTGTCAACGCCTGTCCCGTTTGCAACCAGCACAAGGTCTCACACCAAGCGCCTGCGGGTCATCTGCTTCCACTGCCTGTACCCCATCGACCATGGTCCCACATCATTTAAAAATAAATTGGATAGGCATATGGATGAGAAGGGAATGGAGGGTTATGGTATGAGTGTAGGCAGGTGGGACTAAGGGAAAATAATTGTTTCGGCACGGACTTCTAGGGCCGAGATGGCCTGTTTCCGTGCTGTAATTGTTATATGGTTATATGGTTAAAAGTATAACCAGATTCTAGCTGAGGCGCATTCCCAACTATTGTATTAGACATGGTTACACTGTTGCTACTCAAGTACACAATGTGCCATCATCTTTGAATTCCTTTACAATATCACTGTTATCGCAGTTATCCAGTAAATTCACTACCAATAATTCTCTTATACTAATCGATTTATACTAATATACCAATATAATAATATACTTATATAATAATTGGGAGGAGAGAGGACATACTAATAATAATATACTAATATACTAATATACTTCCAGCCACATACATGCAATGCACGCATATGTCCTCTAAATTATAGTCATCAATAAACAATACAGTAAATTCATAAAGTCCAGCTTTTGCTGCGATGAATTCACCGTTCTGACTTGACTGTCTCTGGACTCCGCTTCTAGCTTCTAGCTGTGCTGTCCCGCTACAGCACAGCCTGTTGCATGGCGATCGTGTGTTCCCGTTCCAACTGTTTGCGAGCCAAATACATGTCTTGTCTTTAACTTTATGTTCGATCTTGAGAATACCTCAAATCGAACGCAATTCTGTTCCTGCTAACGGAATCGACATCCTCGTCGCCAAATTGTTATGTATTTGTGCTGGAAACTGACTTAAATTAGACTCCGAACACACAGGTACTTAACATTCTTCTTGTATTGAAATCACCATCTTGAGCAAAGATCATAGAACTCTATGATCTTTGATCTTGAGTCTCTGCGCAAGTGTACCATCGGGAAAGGAGCGGATAGGAGGGGAGAGGAGAGGGGCGGAGATGGGGCAGAGGAGAGGGGCGGAGATGGGGGAGAGGAGAGGAGAGGAGATGAGAGGGGCGGAGATGGGGGAGAGGAGAGGAGAGGAGACAATCTCCCACCACTGTATTACTGGTGGGAGATTGAGAGGGAGAGGGGGGAGACGGGTGGATGGGAGACAGGAGAGAAGAAGGGAGGGGAGAGAAGAGCCGAGGGGAAGGGTGAGAGGAGATGTGACGGGGAGAGGAGAGGGAGCAGAGAGGTGGGGCTAGAGGAGAGGGGAAGGGAGGAGAGGAGATGGAGAGGATTGGAGAGGAGAGGAGATAATTTCTTACCTACACAATATTTCAGTTATCTTTGCTGCTGGATTTGAGGGGTGGGGAGAGAGAGTGTGTGGGAGGGGGAGAGAGGAGGGGATTAGAGAGGAGAGGAGAGGAGAGCAGTGTAGAGGGGAGGAGAGAAGAGAGCAGAGGAGAGGAGAGGGGGGGAGAAGAGAGTAGTGGAGAGGAGAGGAGAGAGGGGGGAGAGGAGAGTGGAGGAGAGGGGAGGGTATTGTAGTGTTTGATGAGTAGTAACTCAATTCAGATTCATGTTGTCCCATGACAGTAAAGGGGCTGTCCCACTGCGGTGACCTAATTGGCGAGTTTAGAAGAGTTTAGGAGAGTTTGAAAAAGTGTCATGTTGAAGACCTCCTTCAACTATGTAGAAGACCTCCTTCGACCTCTTTGACTATGTTGAAGACCAGCTTCGATTAGCTCCGGGAAAATTGGACACCGAATGGTGGAGAATGAAGAGGACCTCCTTCGACTATGTTGAAGACTATCTACGACTACCTTCGACTACCATCAATTACCTTCGTCTACCCTCGATTACCTACGAATAACATGCCGACCTACTACGACCTACTTCGACTAAAGCTACGAGTAAAAAAAATATTGATTTTTTTCCATGGCGACCTTTTTTTACTCGCGGGCATTTTTCAGCATGTTGAGAAATACACCGTGACCTAGCTGAGGCCTCAAGTATGCGGGGACTACTCGTGAGCATGAAGGAGAGGTACAAAGACCTCCTAGGACCTTGTGTCGACCATGCTGCGAGTATGAGTTGAGGGCAAACTCTACGAAACTCGCCAATTAGGTCACCGTAGTGGGACAGCCCCTTAAGTCGTATTTTATTCCAGCCAACATTCCACCAGGCTGATTCCCAGAAAATATACAAATAGGGGCAGAGCCCTCTTGTGATGACTGTAAGGACAGTCTTACACAGACACAACAGGTTGGAGGGAGAGGAGTGGAGAGGAGAGAAGTGGGAGAGAGAAGATGGGAGGGAGGAGGGGAGGGGCAGGAGAGGAGAGGGGGGGGAGAGGAGGGAGGAGGGAGAGGTGAGGGAGAGGTGAGGGGAGAGGAGAGCGGAGGTGCGGAGGGAAGGAGAGGAAAGTAAAGGAGAGGAGCGAGAAAAGCAGAGGAGACTTGTGGGGGGAAAGAGTAGGGAGGGGAGGAGAGGCAGGGAGAGGAGATTGGAGATGGGTGGAGAGGAGAGGAGGGGAGAGGACCGAAGGAGAGAGGGGAGAAGAGAAGAGGGGAGGGGAGAGAAGAGCGGGAGGGGAGGAGAGTGGAATTGATGAGGTATAGAACATAGAACAGTACAACACAAGAACATGCCCTTCGGCCCACAATGCCTGTTCTAAACGTGACACCACTGCCAACTCTTATCTGTCTGCACATTATCATTATCCCTCCATTCCCTGCCTATCAAAAAACCTGTTAAATGCCATTGTTGTATCTGCCTCCACCACCCCTGGCAATACACTCAAGGTGCACTCTACCTCTTATAACTTGCTCCACACATCTTTAAACTTTTCCCCACTCTCGTTAAAGCTATGCCCTCTAGTATTCCATCTCTGCTCTGGGAAAAAGGGGCAGGCACGGTGGCACTGCAGTAGAGTTCCTGGCTTACACTGCTTGCAGTGCCAGAGACCCGGGTTCGATCCTGACTACAGGTGCTGTCAGTGCAGATTTGTACATTTTCCCCTTGACGCTTCAGGTATTTTTCCGAGATCTTCAGTTTCCTCCCACAATCCAAACACATGCAGGTTTGTAGGTTAATTTGGTATAAATGTAAATTGTCCCTAGTGTGTGGGGGGTAGTTTAATGCACGGGTATCGCTGGTTGACGTGGACTTGGTGGGCTGAAGGGCCTGATTCTGTGCTGTATCTCTAAACTAAACTAAAAAAGGTTCTGACTGACTGGTTAAAGATATGAACACATGGGCTCACTGGTCTGAGGGCTATAGAAAGAATCTTGTACTTTGCTGACTTTCACAAGCAATGTTAAACTGAGACCAACGAGGTAACGGCAAGTTTGTTTTAGAGGGATGCAGTGAAAACAGGCCCTTCTGCCCACCAAGTCCACGCCAACCTGTACACTAGTCCTATATCCTTCACACTAGGGGCAATTTACAGACGTCAATTAAACTACAAACTGGCACAACTCTAGAATGTGGGAGGAAACCAGAGCACCCGAAGGAAACCAGAGCACGCGGGTCACAGGGAGAAGGTACAAACTACAAGCACGCGTAGTCAGGATCGAACCCGTGTCTCTGGCACTGTAAGGCAGCAATTCTTAGTCTATCGCTGCGCCACCATGCTGATCAATTCACTTGATGCTAAGGAAGTTGTATGTTAGCTTCTGCAAACTTTAAAACCCAATGAGATGTTCCTTCTCCATTTGGCACATCAAGTCCTCTCCGTCATTCAATCATATCTGGATTGGCATGGCTTAGAACATCAGAACAACATTCCAACAATGGAGTCTTTAGGTTTATAGAGTTAAGCGTGAAACTGATAAAGCAGAAGTATTTTCGTGCCAGGAACAAACTACACACACTTTGACTATAGACAACTCTCATTTGGTAAATGTCACAAATATTCTGCTGCTTTTTAAGTATTTTTCCCCAACAAGGTAGGGTGGTGCAGTGGTAGAGTTGCTGCCTCACAGCGCCGGTGACCCAGGTGCTGTCTGTGCAGAGTTTGTACATCCTCCCCGTGACCCACGTGGATTTTCTACGGGTGCTCTGGTTTCCTCCCACACTCCAAAGACGTGCAGGTTTGTAGGTTAATTGGCTTCGGTAAAAAGTCCCCAGTGTGTAGGATAGTGCGGGTGTACAGGTGAATGCTGGTCGGCGTGGACTCGGTGGGCCAAAGGGCCCGTTGCCACACTGTATCTCGAAACGAAAACACTTGAGATTTAATATTGTTTGCCTTTGATTTCTTGACAGATCTAAGTAGATTAAGACAACCCCTTATCCCCTGTATTGATCAAATGAAGGGGTGTAATTGCCTTAGACTCTATCCCACCTGCCCTTCACTTCTGGAGTAATAGAATCAAACTCATAACTTTTGGAAACATCGTCCTTTAGTTTAGTTTCTACAAGTGGGGTTTAATTCAATGCAGATTTAACTTTCTCCTGTGAAGCATTATCTTGTCCATCACTCGGGTTTCATCAACGTATTTCATTTCTAGAACTGTCAACAGTTTCATGTTGTCAGCAAAGTTGGAGCTTGTGTATATTGGTAATGTAGCTCTTTCATATAAGCAAGACACCAGCCAGGCCATGAAGGAACAGAGTGCTGGAGTAACTCAGCAGGTCAGGCAACATCTCTGGAGAACATGAATGGGTGACGTTTTGCTACAAGACCCTTCTTCAGGACCAGACGTCAACGAGTGCTGGACTCACCATGATGTAGAAACATAGAAAATAAGTGCAGGAGTAGGCCATTCGGCCCTTCGAACCTTTCAATATGATTTTGGCTGATCATCCAAAATCAATACCCCATTCCTGCTATCTCCCCATATCCCTTGATTCTGTTAGCCCTAAGAGCCACATCTAACACTCTCTTGAAAACATCCAGTCATCTGCCCGCCACTGCCTTCTATGGCAGAGAATTCTACAGATTTTCTGCGTGAAAAATTTTTCCCTCTTCTGAGTCCTAATTGGCCTAACCCGTTATTCTTAAACTGTGACCCCTGGTTCTGGACTCCCCCAACATCGGGAACATTGTTCCTGCATCTAGCCTTAACTCCTTTAAGAATGTTATATGTTTCTATAAGATCCCCTCTAATCCTTCTCATTTCTAGCGAATTCAAGCCCGGTCGACCCATTCTTTCATCATACGCAAGTCCCGTCACCCCGGATATTGACCTGGTGAACTTACGCTGCACTCCCTCAATAGTAAGAATGTCCTTCCTCAAATTAGGAAAGGTACAGAAGTGTGAAAACGTACACCTCCAGATTCAGGGACAGTTTTTTCCCAGCTGTTATCAGGCAACATAATCATCCTACCACAACCAGAGAGCAGTTCTGAACTACTATCTACCTCATTGGTGACCCTCGGACTATCCTTGCTGGCTTTACCTTGCACTAAACGTTATTCCCTTACCATGTATCTATACATTGTAAATGGCTCGATTGCAATCATGCATTGTCTTTCTGCTGACTGTTTTTAACATGCGACAAAAAGCATTTCTCTGTACACGTGACAATAAACTCAATTGAACTGAGTTCCTTGTATCTAACACTTGAGATCAGTTGGTTATAACCACTGTGACCTAGTGGTCATATGGTGAAGTGGTTTACTCCCTTCTGGGCCTGGTTTCCATTCGTAAGATCGCAAGTTTGTAAACCATCATAATCAGAGGTGACCTCATAATGTGCCTGGCCGGCGACCTCACAGTGAACTGCATCCGTAACCATGAGAGACGGATGGGCTCCATTCCATCCGTCAACTTGAAGTGGGTTCACCAAACCCATTTTGCCAGACATTGAAACAACAAGTAGCCACTAGAGATCGAAACTCTAACCTTCACTGTGCGGATTAATAAACCAAGAAAGGAGTATCGAGAATGCCGGTGAAAAAGGAGGGCGCCAAGCCGGCTTACAAAAGGAGATTTAAGGTAGATCTGAATCTGTTAATAGACCAAGATAAAAGGTGGAGTGACTCAGCGGGTCTTCTTCTTAAACTGTGACCCTTTGGTTCTGGACTCCCCCTACATTGGGAACATAGGGACGTAGGGCTCTACTGCCACCTCTGAGCTTTTCTTTATGGGAGAGAATACTATCCATCCAGTGACAATCTTGTCTCCAGTCTCCAACATTCCCCCCCCGCCCCCGTGTCTTGGCTCCTCTGCTCCACTGGCCCACTCAAACCGGAAGGGTCCTGACCTGACCTGAAATTACAAATGTTAGGGAGCATCTCTGGAGAACATCTCTGGAGAAGGATATTGAATTATGTGAGGCAAGGGAAACAAGAAGAGTAGCTATGGAAACTATGAGATTCAAAGAAGAGGAAGTACTGACACTTTTGAAAAATATAAAAGTGGATAAGTCTTCAGGTCCTGACAGGATATTCCCTAGGACATTTCGGGAAGTGGAAGTGATGGAGGCAGGTTCGTTGGTATCATTTAAAAGTAAATTGGATAGGCATATGGATGAGAAGGGAATGGAGGGTTATGGTATGTGTGCAGGCAGGTGGGACTAAGGGAAAATAATTGTTCGGCACGGACTTGTAGGGCCGAGATGGCCTGTTTCCGTGCTGTAATTGTTATATGGTTATATGTTAGTGTAGAAATAGCAGGGGTTATGACAGAAATATTTCAAATGTCATTACAAGCGTGAATGGTGCTGGAGGATTGGCGTACTGCGCATGTTGTTCCATTGTTTAAAAAGGGTTCAAAGAGTAAACCTAGCAATTATAGACCTGTTAGTGTTGGGCAAATTAATGGAAAGGATACTTAGAGATAATATATATAAGCATCTGGATAAACAGGGTCTGATTAGGAACAGTCAACATGGATTTGTGCCTGGAAGGTCATGTTTGACATCTTCTTGAATTTTTTGAAAAGGTTACTCGGGAAATTGATCAGGGTAAAGCAGTGGATGTTGTATATATGGACTTCAGTAAGGCCTTTGACAAGGTTCCTCATGGAAGGTTGGTTAAGAAGGTTCAATTGTTGGGTATTAATGGTGGAGTAGCAAGATTGATTCAACAGTGGCTGAAAGGGAGATGCCAGAGAGTAATGGTGGGTGGCTGTTTGTCAGGTTGGAGGCCGGTGACTAGTGGGGTGCCACAGGGATCTGTGTTGGGTCCACTGTTGTTTGTCAAGTACATCAATGATCTGGATGATGGTGTGGTAAATTGGATTAGTAAGTATGCAGATGATACTAAGATAGGTGGTGTTGTGGATAATGAAGTAGATTTTCAAAGTCGAGAGATTTAGGCCATTTGGAAGAGTGGGCTGAAAGATGGCAGATGGAGTTTAATGCTGATAAGTGTGAGGTGCTATATCTTGGCAGGACAAATCAAAATAGGATGTAAATGGTAGCGAATTGAGGAATGCAGTTGAACAGAGGGATCTAGGAATAACTGTGCATAGTTCCCTGAAGGTGGAATCCATGTAGATATGGTGGTATAGAAAGCTTTTGGTGTGCTGGCCTTTATAAATTAGAGCATTGAGTATAGAAGTTGGGATGTAATGTTGAAATTGTACAAGGCATTGGTGAGGCCAATTCTGGAGTATGGTGTACAATTTTGGTCGCCTAATTATAGGGAGGATGTTAACAAAATAGAGAGAGTACAGAGGAGATTTACTAGAATGTTGCCTGGGTTTCAGTAACTAAATTACAGAGAAAGGTTGAACAAGTTAGGTCTTTATTATTTGGAGTGCAGAAGGCTAAGGGGTGACTTGATAGAGGTCTTTAAAATGATGAGAGGGATAGACAGAGTGGACGTGGATAAGCTTTTTCCATTGAGAATAGGGAAAATTCAAAGAGGACATGACTTGAGAATGAAGGGACAGAAGTTTAGGGGTAACATGAGGGGGAACTTCTTTACTCAGAGAGTGGTAGCTGTGTGGAATGAGCTTCCAGTGGAAGTGGTGGAGGCAGGTTCGATTTTATTATTTAAAAATGAATTGGATAGGTATATGGACGGGAAAGGAATGGAGTGTTATGGTCTGAGTGCAGGTAGATGGGTCTAGGGGATAATAAGTGTTCGGCACGGACTTGCAGGGCCGAGATGGCCTGTTTTCCGTGCTGTAATTGTTATATGGTTATATGGTTATAACATGGATAGAAGACATTTCACGGAATGCTGGAGTAACTCAACGGGTCAGGCAGCATCTGTGGAAAACACGGATAGGTGACGTTTCACAGAGGACTTGGAGTAACGCAATGGGTCAGGCAGCATTTCTGGAGAACATGGATAGGTGACGTTTCACAGAGTGCTGGAGTAACTCAGCGGGTCAGGCAGCATCTGTGGAGAACATGGATAAGTGACATTTCACAGTGCTGGAGTAACTCAGCGGGTCAGGCAGCATCAGTGGAGAACATGGATAGGTGACGTTTCACAGAGTTCTGGAGTAACTCAGCGGGTCAGGCAGCATCTGTGGAGAACATGGATAGGTGACGTTTCACAGGACAATGAAGCTAGTGGGAGAACTAGGGTGGGGGAGGAATGGAGAGAGAGGGAAGGCAAGGGTTACTTGAAGTTGGAGAAATCAATATTCATATCGCTGAGTTGTAATCTGCCTGTCCCGCTGAGTTTCTCCAGCATTTTGTGTCTGTCTTCAGTGTAAACCTGCATCTGCTGTTCCTGCACATTTTGTCTTGCCCACATTGACCAAGATGCTCCATCTACACTAGTTCCTCCTGCTTGCATTTGCTCCATACCTCTCCACACCTATCCTATCCATTTACCTGTCAAGAGTCAAGAGTGTTTTATTGTCATATGTCACAAAATGAACAATTAAATACTGACTTACGATACGATAGAACTTTATCTATCCAAGGAGGGAAATTGATCTGCCAACAGTCATAAAACACATGATAAAGACGGTCATGGTGGTGCAGCGGTAGTGTTGCTGCCTTACAGCGAATGCACGCCGGAGACCCAGGTTCCATCCCGTTTACGGGTGCTGTCTATACGGAGTTTGTACGTTCTCCCCGTGACCTGCGTGGGTTTTCTCTGAGATCTTCGGTTTTCTCCCACACTCCAATGACGTACAGGTTTGTAGATTAATTGGCTTTGGTAACATTGTAAGTGTCCCTAGTGTGTGGAGTAGTGCTAGTGTACGGGATGATCGCTGGTCAGTGTTAATGTGCGGGGATCGCTGGTTGCCGCGGACCCGGTGGGCCGATGGGCCTGTTTCTGCGCTGTATCTCTAAACTAAACTAAACTAAACATGAAACATGAAATTAAAGTGATGAGTGGAAAGGATTGGGGATGTGCAAAGATTGGGGAGGGGGAGAGGGGTAGTCAGTCTACCCCACGACAGAAGGGGGTGGAGTTGTACAGTTTTATAGCCACAGGGAAGCAGGATCTCCTGTGGCGTTCTGTGCTGCATCTTGGTGGAACCAGTCTGTTGCTGAAGGTGCTCCTCAGTGTGTCATGGAGTGAGTTATGTAGCAGCACAACAGTAGAGTAAACATATTGCACTGTAAAACCCTTACTAAACAGCAAAAACAGTTCAGTGTATATTAGAGAAACAGACAATTAGTCCAATTAGTCGTGTCCAAATATCTTCTAAATGCCATTGTACCAGCCTCCAATACCTCCTCTGGCAGCTTGTTCCATATACCCACCTCCTGGGTGAAGGGAGTGAATTAATTATGGTAGACAAAAATGCTGGAGAAACTCAGCAGGTGGATGCATGCTGGCTCATCCGCTGAGTTTCTCCAGCATTTTTGTCAACCTTCGATTTTTCCAGCATCTGCAGTTCTTTCTTAAACAAGTTAATTATGGTAGTGCTTTAGGAATGTTGGATTCAGCCGAGTCTTATATGATGCCTCTGTAGAATTATCTATTCAGTTTTGGACTAATCATGCTTTTTTTGTTGATGGGGTGAGTAAACGAGAATCTTTGAGGCTGGGCAAATATCCATGGGTCAGGCAAACTAGTTTAATTGGTCAAATTGCATTTTCACTTCAAATGAAATCAATTGGCTTGTTTAACTGTTGCTTATTCTTCCACATGAACTTGTGTACAGCATCTGCAGACTCCTTTTAATTTAAAATTCTTTTGAAATAGGGTTTCACAGTCAAAGCTTCAATTGAAGACCCAAATTTTGCATCTTTGAACCATGAATTGGAGACCCAAAAATCTCTGTCGAATTTGTTATCAAAATTACAATGTGCTCCCCGGAATGATGCCAGCTCTTGGGAACATTTTCATTATAATTCTTCACTTGTCCTTCAAATTCGATTTTTTAAAAAAAGGTTCAGCTTGAGAACTTTAAACAGCCCTTTTATTTTAAATATCCTTCGCAGACTTGGTGCGCTGAAGAGCCCGTTTCCACTCTGCATCCATTTCAAGTAAGGGTGCAAGGCCACCTAATTCGAATCCATGGTCCTACCATTTCAAGCAGGGTGCAAGGCCACCAAATTCAAGTGCAGTTTCCAACCACTTCAAGCAGGGTGCAAGGCCACCGAATTCAAATGCAGTTTCATAACACTTCAAGCTGGATCCAAGGCCACCACATTCAAATGCAGCTTCATATCATTTCATGCAGGGTGAAACCACCGTAAAACTACACAAAACACCAAACTCACAGTTCAGTAGATATTCAGTGAGTTTAGTTAATTCACAGCTCAGACAGAGTCGTGACCTCTCCCTCCCCCATCATGCAGAGACTGAGCCACACCCACACATCTGGGTTTTATAACCCCTCCTCCTCCCACCGGGAAAGGTTTGGCTTTCATGGTGTGATTGACAGGAGAGAGATTCTCAACATTTTTAAAACACTAATAACACTGTTATTTTTCATTGATGGGAAGAATTATCTGCACCTGCTCAGGGGGACTGAGTAAGATGGCCAGAAATCACAGCCGTAAGTGGCAGCGTTTTATCTAAAATCAATATACAGTGCAAACAGGAAGTAAGTGCATTTGCAGTAGTGCCTTTTAACTTCAAGCCAAAGCACCCAAGCCACCATTTGCATTAAGTAGTGCCTTTCCACCAAGCCAAAGCACCCAAGCCACCATTTGCAGTAAGTAGTGCCTTTCAACTTCAAGCCAAAACACCCAAGCAATCATTTGCAGTAAGTAGTGCCTTTCACCTTCAAGCCAAAGCACCCAAGCCACCATTTGTAGTAAGTAGTGCCTTACAATTTCAAGCCAAAGCACCCAAGCCAACATTTGCAGTAAGTAGTGCTTTTCAACTTCAAGCCAAATCACCCGCCCCCATTTGCAGTAAGTAGTGCCCTTCAACTTCAACCCAAAGCACCCAAGCCACCATTTGCAGTTAGAAGTGCCTTTCAACTTCAAACCAATGCACCCACGCCACCATTTCCAGTAGTGCCTTTCAATTTCAAGCCAAAGCACCCGCCACAATTTGCAGTAAGAAGTGCCATTCAACTTCAAGCCAATGCACCCACACCACCATTTGCAGTAAGTAGTGCATTTCAACTTCAAGCCAAAGCACCCAAGCCACCATTTGCAGTAAATAATGCCTTTCAACATCAAGCCAAAGCATCCAAGCACCATTTGCAGTAAGAAGTGCCTTTCAACTTCAAGCACAGCACCCAAGCCACCATTTGCAGTAAGTAGTGCCTTTCAACTTCAAACCAAAGCAGCCAAGCCACCATTTGCAGTAAGAAGTGCCTTTCAACTTCAAGCCAAAGCACCCAAGCCACCATTTGCAGTAAGTAGTGCCTTTGAACTTCAAGCCAATGCACCCACGCCACCATTTGCAGTAAGTAGTGCCTTTCAACCTCAAGCCAAAGCACCCAAGCCACCATTTGCAGTAAGTAGTGCCTTTCAACTTCAAGCCAAATCAACCAAGCCGCCATTTACAGTAAGTAGTGCCTTTCAACTCAAGCCAAAGCATCCAAGCCACCATTTGCAGTAAGTAGTGCCTTTCAACTTCAAATCAAAGCACCCAAGCCACCATTTGCCACAAGTAGCGCCTATCAACCTCAAGCCAAAGCACCCAAGCCACCATTTGCAGTAAGTAGTGCCTTTCAACTTCAAGCCAAAGCACCCAAGCCACCATTTGCAGTAAGTAGCGCCTATCAACTTCAAGCCAAAGCACCCAAGCCACAATTTGCAGTAAGTAGTGCCTTTCAACTGCATGCCACCATTTGCAGTAAGTAGTGCCTTTCAACTTCAAACCAATGCACCCACGCCACCATTTGCAGTAGTGCCTTTCAATTTCAAGCCAAAGCACCCGCAACAATTTGCAGTAAGTAGTGCCATTCAACTTCAAGCCAATGCACCCACACCACCATTTGCAGTAAGTAGTGCATTTCAACTTCAAGCCAAAGCACCCAAGCCACCATTTGCAGTAAATAATGCCTTTCAATATCAAGCCAAAGCATCCAAGCCACCATTTGCAGTAAGTAGTGCCTTTCAACTTCAAGCAAAGCACCCAAGCCACCATTTGCAGTAAGTAGTGCCTTTCAACTTCAAACCAAAGCACCCAAGCCACCATTTGCAGTAAGAAGTGCCTTTCAACTTAAAGCCAAACCACCCAAGCCACCATTTGCTGTAAGTAGTGCCTTTCAACCTCAAGCCAAAGCACCTAAGCCACTATTTGCAGTAAGTAGTGCCTTTCAACTTCAAGCCAAAGCACCCAAGTCCCCATTTGCAGGAAGTAGTGCCTTTCAACTTCAAGCCAAAGCACCCAAGCCATAATTTGCAGTAAATAGTGCTTCAACCTCATGCCACCATTTGCAGTAAGTAGTGCCTTTCAACTTCAAGCCAATGCACCCACGCCACCATTTGCAGTAAGTAGTGCCTTTCAACTTCAAGCCAAAGCACCCAAGCCGCCATTTGCAGTAAGTAGTGCCTTTCAACGTCAAGCCAAAGCACCCGCCACCATTTGCAGTAAGTTGTGCCTTTCAACTTCATGCCACCATTTGCAGTAAGAAGTGCCTTTCAACTTCAAGCCAAAGCACCCAAGCCACCATTTGCAGTAAGAAGTGCCTTTCAACTTCAAGCCAAATCACCCAAGCCACCATTTGCTGTAAGTAGTGCCTTTCAACTTCAAGCCAAAGCACACACGCCACCATTTGCAGTAAGTAGTGCCTTTCAACTTCAAGCCAAAGCACCCAAGCCACCATTTGCAGTATGTAGTGCCTTTCAACTTCAAGCCAAAGCACCCAAATAACCATTTTCAGGCAGTGTCTTTTTACTTCAAACAAACCATATTTTCATTTTCAAACCACATTAAGGGGACTCACAGTTGTGTAGACATTTGTTCAGTGTTATTCAGAGCTCAGAGAGACGTGACCCTTGGCTTCATCCAGCTTGCAGAGACTGAGTGAGGCACACACTTCCTGGTTTTATAGTCCCTCCCCCTCCCTCCATCAGGGGCAGCAGAGAGAATGGTGATTTAAAAAAACCCATTAATATCTCTCTGATTTTCATCGATGGGAAAAAAATCCTCCGCACCCGTAAGGCGGAGGTGGCCAAAAATGACGGCCGTAGGTGGCGGCATTCTGTCGGAAATCGCAGCACAGTGGGCCAAAAGCGGTCAAGATCAGAGTTTTAGTAATATAGATTGGTGAGACCGTATTTAGAGTATTGTGTTCAGGAAAGATGTTGTCAAGTTGGAAGGGTTCAGAGAAGATTTCCGAGGATGTTGCCAGGACTAATGGGTGTGAGCTATTGGGAGAGGTTGAGTAGGCTGGGTCTCTATTCCATGGAGTGCAGAAGGATGAGATGGGATCTTATAGAGGTGTACAAAATCATGAGAGGAATAGATCGGGTAAATGCACAGAGTCTCTTGCCCAGAGTAGGGCAATCGAGGACCAGAGGACATAGCTTCAAGGTGAAGGGGAAAAGATTGAATAGGAATCTGAGGGGTAACTTTTTCTCACAAAGGGTGGTGGGTGTATGGAACAAGCTGCCAGAGGAGGTAGTTGAGGTTGGGACTATCCCATCGTTTGAGAGACAGTTGGACAGGTACATGGATAGAATGGGAATAGGAGTAGAATTAGGCCATTCGGTCCATCAAGTCTACTCCGCCATTCAATGCCTGATCTATCTCTCCTTCCTCACCCCATTCTCCGGCATTCTCCCTATAATCTCAGACACCCGGGTGTACTAAGCGAGATGTGGCTCTTAAAGTTTGCGGAGACAGGGTAAATGGGGAGAAGGCAGGAACGGGGTACTGATTGTGGATGATCAGCCATGATCACATTGAATAGCGGTGCTGGCTCAAAGGGCCGAATGGCCTACTGCTGCACCTATTGTCTACTGTCTAATCAAGAATCTAGATAAAATAGACTGAGAGGACACACGCGGTTGGGCGGCACAGTGGCGCTGCGGTAGAGTTGCTGCCTCCCAGCGCCAGAGACCCAGGTTCGATCCTGACGATGTGTTCAGTTCAGTTCAGTTTAGTTTATTGTCACGTGTATCAAGGTACAGTGAAAAGCTTTTGTTACGTGCTAACCAGTCAGCAGAAAGACAACACATGATTACAATCGAGACATTTACAGTGTGCAGATACATGATGAGGAAATAAAGTTTAGTGTAAGGTAAAGCCAGCAAAGTCCGATCAAGGATAGTCCGAGGGTCACCATTGAGGTAGATAGTAGGTCAGAACTGACCTCCAATTGTGGTAGGATGGTTCAGTTGCCTGATAACATCAGGGAAGAAGCTGGTACATGTATATATAACACATAAAGTACCATACAGAGCGTCGTTCACAGAGCGCAGTAGATAATTGGGACACCGCTACCAGCCTTGGAGGGCATCTACTATACACGGTGCTTCAGGAAGGCCGTCAGCATTCACAAAGACTACTCACACCCTTGCAATGGACTTTTGGAACTTCTACCTTCCGGCAGACATTACAAGGCCTTCTACGCCCGCACCTCCAGACTTAGGAGCAGCTTCATCCCCAAAGCTATAGCTGCTCTGAACCGGCCCTGCTGAGTGCCTCCCCCCACCCCCATGAACTGTCTCCCTCGGATGGTCACAGCAGGCATTCCATCAAACGTTACTGCCAGAGCACCGTGAGCAGTTTTGGGCCCCACATCTGAGGAAGGATGTGCTGGCTCTGGGGAAGGTCCAGAGGAGGTTTACAATTATGATCCCAGGAATGATTGGGTTAACCTATGACGAGCGTTTGACGGCACTGGGCCTTTACTCGCTGGAGTTTGGAAAAATGAGGGGGGGGTGGGAGACCTCATTGAAACTTACTGAATAGTGAAAGACCTAGATAGAGTGGATGTGGAGAGGATGTTTCCACTAGTGGTTGAATCTCGGACTAGATGGCACAGCCTCAGAATTAAAGGACCTACCTTTAGAAAGGAGTTGAGGAGGAATTTCTTTAGTCAGAGGGTGGTGAATCTGTGGAATTCATTGCCACAGACAGCTGTGGAGGACAAGTCAGTGGATAATTTTAAGCTGGAGATTGATCACTTCTTGATTAGTACGGGTGTCAGAAGGTTATGGGGATAAGGCAGGAGAATGGGGTTGAGACACAGGAAAGATAGATCAGCCATGATTGAATGGCGGAGTAGACTTGATGGGATGAATGTCCTAAGTCTGCTCCTATCACTTATGAACATATGAGAGAAATAGCAAACATTTCACTTGGGCAGGTCCATGATGAAAAGGCAGTGGGCACTTGCATCATGTTTTCAGACAGCACGGTGGCACAGTGGTAGAGTTGCTGCCTCACAGCGCCAGAGACCCGGGTTCGATCCTGACTACGGGCGCTGTCTGTACAGAGTTTGTGTGTTCTCCCCGTGACCTGTGTGGGTCCTATCACTTATGAACATATGAGAGAAATAGCAAACATTTCACTTGGGCAGGTCCATGAGGTCCATGGGTGCTCCGGTTTCCTCCCACACTGCAAAAGACGCACAGGTTAGTAGGTTGAGTTGGCATTGGTCAAAATAAACATGTGAATTGTCCCGTGTGTGTGTGTAGGATAGAGTCAGTGTGCGGGGATCGCTGGTCGGCACGCACTCGGTGGGCTGAAGGGCCCGTTTCCGTGCTGTGTCTCAAGACTAAAGGTTATGTGGCATAAAACACAGTGCTGGAGGAACACTCAAGCAGGACAGGCAGCATCTCTGGAGGAAAGGAATGGGTGACTTTTGGGGTCGAGACCCTTCTTCAGACTGAGAGTAAGGGGAGAGGGAAATGAGACAGATAGCATCACATTTGTGTTTTGCAGTTCCTTGTGTCTAGAATTTATCGTGGAGCGACTTTGTTAGCGACAAGCAGAGCAAATATCTAGTTTAGTTTGGAGATACAGCGCGGAAACAGGCCCTTTGGCCCACCCAGTCCGTGCTGACCTGCGATCACCACGTACACTAGCACTATCCTACACACACACGGATCAGGCCCTTTGGCCCACCCAGTCCGTGCCGACCTGCGATCACCACGTACACTAGCACTATCCTACACACACACGCGGATCAGGCCCTTTGGCCCACCCAGTCCGTGCTGACCTGCGATCACCACGTACACTAGCACTATCCTACACACACACGGATCAGGGCCTTTGGTCCACCCAGTCCGTGCTGACCTGCGATCACCACGTACACTAGCACTTTCCTACACGCACCAGGTACAATTTATAATCTTTACCAAAGCCAATTAAAAAGTTACCTCTTAGATTCAATAGACAATAGAAAATAGGGGCAGGAGTAGGCCATTCGGCCCTTCGAGCCAGCACCGCCATTGAATGTGATCATGGCTGATCATCCACAATCAGTACCCCTTTCCTGCCTTCTCCCCATATCCCCTGACTCCGCTATCTTTCAGAGCCCTATCTGGCTTTCTCTTGAAAGTATCCAGAGAACCGGCCTCCACCACCTCCTGAGGCAGAGAATTCCACAGACTCACAACTCTCTGTGTGAAAAAGTGTTTCCTCATCTCCCAAGGCAGAGATAGATAGATTCCTGATTAGTACGGGTGTCAGGGGTTATGGGGAGAAGGCAGGAGAATGGGATGAGGAAGGAGAGATAGATCAGGCATGATTGAATGGCGGAGTAGATTTGATGGATCGAATGGCCGAATTCTGCTCCTATTCCTTATGATCTTATGGCTTTAGATTTTAGTTGAGTTTAGTTGATTGTCACGTGTACCGAGGTACAGTGAAAAGCTTTTGTTGCGTGCTAACCAGTCAGTGGAAAGACAATACATTATTACAATCAAGACGTCCATAGTGTACAAACACATGATAAAGAGAATAACATGAATAATGTTTACTACAAAATAAAATCTGGTAAAGTCCGATTAAAATAGTCCGAGGGTCTCCAATGTGGAAGATGGGAGGTCAGGACTGCTCGCTAGTCGGTGATAGGGTGGTTCAGTTGCCTGATAACAGCTGGGAAGAAACTGTCCCTGAATCTGGAGGTGTGCGTTTTCACACTTCTGTACCTCTTGCCTGATGGGAGAGGAGAGAAGAGGGAGTGACCGGGGTGAGACTGGTTGCTGCTGGCCTTGCCACACTCTCATTTATCTGTATTATGTATCTGTATATTCTGTATATGCATATGTACGTATCTGTATATAAGTAAGTAAGTAAGTAAGTAAGTAAGTAAGTAAGTAAGTAAGTTTATTGGCCAAGTATTCACATACAAGTAATTTGCCTTGGTGCTCCGCCCACAAATAACAACATGACATATAGTGACAGTTACGAATGATTCAGAAAACACTAAACAATAATAATAATAAAACATTAATGATAAAACACCATTGATCAAGCATGTAAACCAACAAAATACCAGATCAAAGGGAGGCTACAGATTTTTGGCTGTTGAGTAGAGCAACTACTCATGGATAAAAACTGCTTTGACAATCCGGAGTCGCCTTCCAGAGGGAAGTGATTCAAAGTGTTTGTGGCCAGGGTGAGAGGGGTCAGAGATGATCTTACCCACTCACTTCCTGGTCCTTGCAGTGTACAGTTCATCAATGGAGGGAAGGTTGCAGACAATAACCTTCTCTGCTGATCGGACGATTCGCTGCGGCCTCCAGGTGTCGTGCTTGGTGGCTGAGCCAAACCAGACCATGATGGAGAAGGTGAGAACAGACTTTACGATGGCCGTGTAGAATTGGACCATCATTGCCTGTGGCAGATTGTGCTTCCTCAGCTGCCGCAGGAAGTACATCCTCTGTTGTGCCTTTTTGACTGTGGAGTCGATGGTGGCCCCCCACTTAAGGTCCTTGGAGATGATGGTTCCCAGGAACTTAAAAGACTCCACAGATGTGACTGTGGTGTTGTTGATGGTGAATGGGGGGAGGGGAGAGGGAGCTCTCCTAAAGTCTACAATTAATTCCACTCTCTTCAGAACATTAAGCTCTAGGTTGTTGCTACGGCACCAGGATGCCAGCTGTGACACTTCCTGTCTGGAGGCCGATTCCTCCCCATCCTGGATCAGTCCAATCAGGGTTGTGTTGTCTGCAAATTTGAGAAGCTTGACTGACAGAGGTGTCTGTGGAGGTGCAGTCGTTGGTGTAGAGAGAGTAGAGGAGAGGTGAGAGTACGCAGCCTTGCGGTGCTCCTATGCTGAGGGTTTACGGGTCCGAGATGTGCTTTCCCAACCAAAGTAAGGGTTGGGTGAAGGGTTGGAAACTAAGACCCTTGGACAGGTGAGTGGACAAGGCAGGTTTAGAGGGGAGAATGGACCACAAATGTGTGGGCCTTTGGTACCTTCTCAAGATGGCCGCCATCAACTAGATGGCCGCCATCAACCCCTCACAAAGATGGCCGCCAGAATCCGACCAATCAGCGTGGCCGACCTCACCTGCCCTCACCAAGATGGCCGCCCGCCCGCCCGCCCCGGGCCGAGTCTCCCCGTCGACCGCATGAAAATGGCGGCGGAGAAGCGGAAGTTGGTGACGTCGCTGCGGACGGCGCTGTGGTAAATAATGTGTGTGTGTGTGTGTGGGGTCAACATGTTGGAGATGTGAGTCAGGTCAATGACCACATCATCTACAGTGCAGTACAGTACACGTGTGTGTGTGTGTGTGTGTGGGGTCAACATGGTGGAGATGTGAGTGAGTGAGGTCAATGACCACATCATCTACAGTACAGTACAGTACACGTGTTTGTGGGGGGTCAATATGGTGGAGATGTGAGTGAGGTAAATCACCACATAAAGTACATGTGTGTGGGGAAAACTGGGGTCAAACTCGTTATAAATAAACCAGACTCCCCCTCTTATTCACTCAGGTCAATAACTGAGGTTATAAATAAATAAATAAATCAGCAGCGGAATCAGAAAAATAAATAAACACGGTGAATCTAGGGGAGAGAGAGAGCTGAGGTCAATCTTCACATAAACTACACGTCTGGGGGAATAAAAATGGTATAACTGGGGTCAATAGGGAGGTTTCACAGCAGTCGTGTCACGACCCATGACCCGTACTGTTGCTACGCTACTCCAAGTGGAGTACAAGCGATGTACTGCAGGTGGGCACTGACCATTGTTTCCAGCGTAGCGGGCTCGTTAAAACCCGCTGAAATTGTCAATTTTTGCGCAGTAAATAATTATGGAAATCGGGATAAGCGTGTGAGACATTTAGCCTACTTCAGAATTCCAAAAGTGAGGAGAAATGACGGTAGATAAAAGCGAGAGCTGAAGGGACAACAACAGACAGAGTGCTTGTCGAACATTGGCCGTTTGCTCACTGCATTTCATCAACTAAGGCATTATTTGTGGTTTTTCTTGATTCCTTTGGCATCTAAAAAGTTTCAGAAGTGATAAATCTGGCTGTAATATTTTTAAATCGCCCATGGTTCCCAAGTGGGATTTTACATACAAAATGAAAACGCATCTGAAGAAAAATTTACAGCCAGATTTATCACTTCTGAGAATTTTTAGATACCAACGGAATCAAGAAAAAAACACAAATAATGCCTTACTGTTGATGAAATGCAGTGAGTAAACGCGATAATTCCCAATATTTTCAATTCTGATATCTGCACGGCCAATGTTTACCAAGCACTTTAGCTGCTGTAGTCCCTTCAGTTCTCGCTTCTCTATACCTTCATTTCGCTTCACTTTTGAAATTCTAAAGTTGGGGACATGTCTCTCACACTTACCCCGACTCCCACAATTTTTTCAGCACAAAAAATCCAATATTTTGGTGTTTTTTAACAGGTAGGAAAGTACGCGTTTCTTGTATTAATAACATATACCGGCAGTGACGGATGTCCTCCAGATGGATTGAGCGACTCCGTGCGTCAAGCCCTATGACCCAGTGACCTTACGTGCAACCCCCCTATAATATAAACTCACCGTCTGGAGCAGCGTCCTGAGATAAAACACGTTATAAACATCTCCCTCTCTCTGTAAATAATCAATAAATCACCAAATAAACTACACGTCTGGGGAAATAAACCGGTCTGGGGTAAAATTGGGGTAAATAATGTTATAAACACACAGGGGAACAAAATACACAAACAGCCCCACAGCCATCAGGCTATTGAACTCAACTCAAACAAACCTCTGAACATTAATAGCCCATTATCAGTTTATTTGCACTTTATCTGTTTTATATATTCATGTGTGTATATATTTATACAATGGTATATGGACACACTGATCTGTTCTGTATTCATGCCATCTATATTCTGTTGTGCTGAAGCAAAGCAAGAATTTCATTGTCCAATCTGGGACACATGACAATAAACTCTCTTGAATCTTGAATAAACCCGGTCTGGGGTAAAACTGAGGTAAATAATGTTATAAACACACAGGGGAACAAAATAAACCCGGTCTGGGGTAAAACTGAGGTAAATAATGTTATAAACACACAGGGGAACAAAATAAACCCGGTCTGGGGTAAAACTGAGGTGAATAATGTTATAAACAAACATGAATAAACTGGGCTGTGGAGACGTTCCCAAAACATCCGACCCCGACCCCGAGGTAAAATAATTCTAAATCTGCTGTGGTGACATTACATAAGTTGACATTTCATAAGAACCACATGAATCATCAGGCTGCCTTTTAAACACATGTCCATAAAGTTTTGTCTATTGGTTGTAGCTGTGCTATTGTGGCTTTTTTTAAATGTTTATTCTTGAAATAAAAACCATAATTCATTATGCTAAAAGAAAAAAAAATTACAGAAAGGACCATGACAAAATTAAAATTCCATTGGATTAAGTAACATTTATAGAAGCATTACACCAAAATGTATTAAACTAAGGCCACAGGTATGAGCTAAATTATGCAATAGAAATTAAAAGTAAATGCATCGGTAGTTAAGTTTGCTACAAAAGTACATACCTAAAATTTATTAATAATGTCCTTAGGAACAGAATTGCTTCTGTCAGATCCTCTTTCACTGAAGCCCCTAAATCTGATTTATTTATTTTCAGTGCGGAGAACAGTCTCTCCACATGGACGTGAGTGGGTGGTATGACTGTTACTATCATAGCTGCAAATGTAACTATTTCTGGATAAGTAGGGATGATGGGGAATTATTGACCAGTTAGTCTGACATCGGTGGTGGGGGAGGTGCTGGAGTCAATTATTAAAGAAGTAATAACAGCGAATTTGGATAGCAGAAAAGGATTGGTCCAAGTCAGCATGGATTTATGAAAGGGAAATCATGCTTGATTAATCTTCTTGAATTTTTTGAGGATGTGACAGGTAAAATGGATGAAGGAGAGCCAGTGGATGTCGTGTATCTGGACTTTCAGAAAGCCTTTGATAAGGCCCCACACAGGAGATTAGTGGGCAAAATTAGAGCACGTGGTATTGGAGGTAGGGTATTGACATGGATAGAGAATTGGTTGGCAGACAGGAAACAAAGAGTAGGAATAAACAGATCCATGTCAGAATGGCAGGCAGCAACGAGTGGAGTGCCGCAAGGCTCGGTGCTGGGGCTGCAACTATTTACAATATATATTAATGATTTAGATGATGGAGTAAAAAGTAACACTAGCAAATTTGCAGATGACACAAAGCTGGGTGGCAGTGTGAACTGTGAAGGGGATGCATGGATGTTGCAGGGTGACTTGGACAGGTTGAGTGAGTGGGCAGATGCATGGCAGATGCAGTATAATGTAGATAAATGAGAGGTTATCCACTTTGGCTGCAAAAACAAGGGGGCAGATTATTATCTCAATGGGGTTAGGTTAGGTAAGGGGGAGGTGCAGCGAGACTTGGGCGTCCTTGTACACCGGTCACTGAAAGTTGGCGTGCAGGTACAGCAGGCAGTGAAGAAAGCTAATGGAATGTTGGCCTTCATAACTAGAGGATTTCAGTATAGGAGTAAAGAAGAAGGAGGCAGATTATTATCTCAATGGTGTCAGTTTAGGAAAAAGGGAAGTGCAACAAGACCTGGGTGTCCTTGTACATCAGTCACTGAAAGTAGACATGCAGGTATAGAAACATAGAAACATAGAAAATAGGTGCAGGAGTAGGCCATTCGGCCCTTCGAGCCTGCACCGCCATTCAATATGATCATGGCTGTCATCCAACTCAGTATCCTGTACCTGCCTTCTCTCCATACCCCTCTGATCCCTTAAGCCACAAGGGCCACATCTAACTCCCTCTTAAATATAGCCAATGAACTGGCCTCAACTACCTTCTGTGGCAGAGAATTCCAGAGATTCACCACTCTCTGTGTGAAAAATGTTTTTCTCATCTCGGTCCTAAACGATTTCCCCCTTATCCTTAAACTGTGACCCCTTGTTCTGGACTTCCCCAACATCGGGAACAATCTTCCTGCATCTAGTCTGTCCAACCCCTTAAGAGTGTTGTAAGTTTCTATAAGATCCCCCTTCAATCTTCTAAATTCTAGTGAGTACAAGCCGAGTCTATCCAGTCTTTCTTCATATGAAAGTCCTGACATCCCAGGAATCAGTCTGGTGAACCGTCTCTGTAATCCCTCTATGGCAAGAATGTCTTTCCTCAGATTAGGAGACCAAAACTGTAAGCAATACTCCAGGTGTGGTCTCACCAAGACCCTGTACAACTGCAGTAGAACCTCCCTGCTCCTATACTCAAATCCTTTTGCTATGAATGCTAACATACCATTCGCTTTCTTCAGTGCCTGCTGCACCTGCATGCCTACCTTCAATGACTGGTGTACCATGACACCCAGGTCTCGTTGCATCTCCCCTTTTCCTAATCGGCCACCATTCAGATAATAGTCTACTTTCCTATGTTTGCCACCAAAGTGGATAACCTCACGTTTATCCACATTATACTGCATCTGCCATGCATTTGCCCACTCACCCAGCCTATCCAAGTCACCTTGCAGCCTCCTAGCATCCTCCTCACAGCTAACACTGCCCCCCAGCTTCGTGTCATCCGCAAACTTGGAGATGTTGCATTCAATTCCCTCGTCCAAATCATTAATATATATTGTAAATAGCTGGGGTCCCAGCACTGAGCATTGCGGTACTCCACTAGTCACTGTCTACCATTGTGAAACGGACCCGTTTACTCCTACTCTTTGCTTCCTGTCTGCCAGCCAGTTCTCTATCCACATCAATACTGAACCCCCAATACCGTGTGCTTTAAGTTTGCATACTAATCTCTTATGTGGGATCTTGTCGAAAGCCTTCTGAAAGTCCAGATATAACACATCCACTGGTTCTCCCTTATCCACTCTACTAGTTACATCCTCGAAAAATTCTATAAGATTCGTCAGACATGATTTACCTTTCATAAACCCATGCTGACTTTGTCCAATGATTTCACCACTTTCCAAATGTGCTGCTATCCCATCTTTAATAACTGACTCTAGCAGTTTCCCCACTACCGACTAATGTCTGTAATTCACCGTTTTCCCTCTCCCTCCCTTTTTAAAATGTGGGATTACATTAGCTACCCTCCAATCCTCAGGAACTACTCCAGAATCTAAAGAGTTTTGAAAATTTA
The DNA here is from genome assembly GCF_010909765.2 of Amblyraja radiata. Classification (NCBI taxonomy): domain Eukaryota; kingdom Metazoa; phylum Chordata; class Chondrichthyes; order Rajiformes; family Rajidae; genus Amblyraja; species Amblyraja radiata. The sequence continues at coordinate 326,522 of NC_045988.1, forward strand.
TCACTAATGCATCCACTATTTCTGCGGCTACTTCCTTAAGTACTCTGGGATGCAGCCTATCTGGCCCTGGGGATTTATCGGCCTTTAATTCATTCAATTTACCTAACACCACTTCCCGGCTAACCTGGATTTCACTCAGTTCCTCCATCTCATTTGACCCCCAGTCTCCTGCTATTTCCGGCAGATTATTTATGTCTTCCTTAGTGAAGACAGAACCAAAGTAGTTATTCAATTGGTCTGCCATGTCTTTGTTCCCCATGATCAATTCACCTGTTTCTGACTGCAATGGACCTACATTCGTTTAAACTCATCTTTTTCTCTTCACATATCTATAAAAACCTTTGCAGTCAGTTTTTATGTACCCTGCCAGTTTTCTTTCATAATCTATTTTCCCTGTGAAGACTGTGAAGAAAGCAGACTGTGAAGAAAGCTAATGGCATGTTGGCCTTCATAACGAGAGGATTTGAGTACAGGAGTAAAGAAATCCTTCTGCCGTTGTACAGGGACCAGGTGAAACCACATCTGGAGTATTGTGTGCAGTTTTCGTCTCCTAATTTGAGAAATGACATCCTTGCTATCGAGGGAATCAAGGGATATGGGGAGAAGGCAGGCATGGGTTATTGATTGGGGTCGATCAGCAATGATCGCAATGAATGGCGGTGCTGGCTCGAAGGGCCGAATGGCCTCCTCCTGCAACTATTTTACGTAGACATAGTTAGAAAGTAGGTGCGGGAGGAGGCCATTCGGCCCTTCGAGCCGTTCATTGTGATCATGGCTGATCGTCACCTATCAATAACCCGTGCATGCCTTCTCCCCATATCCCTTGATTCCACTAGCCACTAGAGCTCTATCTAACTCTCTCTTAAATCCATCCAGTGATTTGGCCTCCACTGCCCTCTGCGGTAAGGAATTCCATAAATTCACAGCCCTCTGGGTGAAAAAGTTTTTTCTCACCTCAGTCTTAAATTACCTTCCCTTTATTCTAAGACTGTGGCTCCTGTACATTTTTCCTGCATCTAGCTTGTCCAGTCCTTTTAGAATTGTATATGTTTCTATAAGATGCCCCCTCATCCTCCTAAACTCCAGTGAATACAAGCCTAGTCTTTTCAATCCTTCCTCATTTGACAGTCCCGCCATCCCAGGGATCAATCTCGTGAACCTACGCTGCACTGTCTCAATCATAAGGACGTCCTTCCTCAAATTAGGAGACCAAAACTGTACACAATACTCCAGACGTGGTCTCACCAGAGCCCTATACAACTGCAGAAGAACATCTTTACTCCTATACTGAAATCCTCTAGTTATGAAGGCCAACATTCCATTAGGTTTCTTCACTGCCTGCTGTACCTGCACGCCAACTTTCTGTGACCGGTGTACAAGGACGCCCAAGTCTCGCTGCACCTCCCCCTTACCTAACCTAACCCCATTGAGATAATAATCTGCCCCCTTGTTTTTGCCGCCAAAGTGGATAACCTCACATTTATCTATATTATACTGTATCTGCAACGCATCTGCCCACTCACTCAACCTGTCCAGGTCACCCTGCAACCTCCTAACATCCTCTTCATAGTTCACACTGCCACCCAGCTTTGTGTCAACTGCAAACCTGCTAGTGTTGCTCCTAATTCCCTCTTCCAAATCATTAATATATATGGTATACAGTTCCGATCCCAACACCGAGCCTTGCGGTACTCCACTCGCCATTGCCTGCTATTCTGAAAAGGACCTGTTCACTCCTACTCTTTGCTTCCGGTCTGCGAACCAATTTTCTATCCATGTCAACGCCCTACCCCCAATACCATGTGCTCTAATTTTAGTCACCAGTCACCCGTGCAGGACCTTATCAAAGGCTTTCTGAAAGTCTAGATACACTACATCCACTGGCACCCCTTCATCCATTTTACTTGTCACATCCTCAAAAAATTCCAGAAGATTAGTCAGTCATGATTTCCCTTTCATAAATACATGTTGACTTGGACTAATCCTTTTACTGCTATCCAAATGCCCCATTATTACCCCTTTAATAATTGACTCCAGCATCTTTCCCATCACCGAAGTCAGGCTAACTGGTATGTAATTGCCCGTTTTATCTCTCGCTCCTTTCTTGAAAAGTGGGATAACATTAGCTATCCTCCAAACTACAGGAACTGATCCTGAATATATTGAACATTGGAAAATGATCACCAATGCGTCCACTATTTCTAGAGCCACCTGTTAAACTGAGTTCTTCTGTCAATCTAAAGTCACCTTGACTCAAACACTTGTTGCTGTTAAAATCAATTACTTATTCAGCTGAGACAATCTCTTGAACCTTCCATATAACCATATAACCATATAACAATTACAGCACGGAAACAGGCCATCTCGGCCCTACAAGTCCGTGCCGAACAACTTTTTTCCCCTTAGTCCCACCTGCCTGCACTCATACCATAACCCTCCATTCCCTTCTCATCCATATGCCTATTCAATTTATTTTTAAATGATACCAACAAACCTGTCTCCACCACTTCCACTGGAAGCTCATTCCACACCGCTACCACTCTCGCGGAGTAAAGAAGTTCCCCCTCATGTTACCCCTAAACTTCTGTCCCTTAATTCTGAAGTCATGTTCTCTTGTTTGAATCTTCCCTATTCTCAAAGGAAAAGCTTGTCCACATCAACTCTGTCTATCCCTCTCATCATTTTAAAGACCTCTATCAAGTGCCCCCTTAACCTTCTGCACTCCAGAGAATAAAGACCTAACTTATTCAACCTATCTCTGTAACTTAGTTGTTGAAACCCAGGCAACATTCTAGTAAATCTCCTCTGTACTCTCTCTATTTTGTTGACATCCTTCCTATAATTGGGCGACCAAAATTGTACACCATACTCCAGATTTGGTCTCACCAATGCCTTGTACGATTTTAACATTACATCCCAGCTTCTATACTGAATGCTCTGATTTATAAAGGCTAGCATACCAAAAGCTTTCTTTACCACCTGATGCTCTGGGGCACCTGATGCTCTGATACCACCAGCTGATGCTCTGGGGCGGGTCTAGAGAGGAGTAACTTTGATACAAACTCATGGCATTTATATAGGTATTAGTCATTTCAGATACAGAGGGTATGACAAGCTAGTAACCAATCATCTGAGTCCTTCTGGTGATTTACAACATCAGTCACATGATCTCCCTTCCCTGGCCTCTTTACAGCCTTTGTTTGCCTGTGGTATAACTTTGCTTATTTTATTTCAACACAGCAAAACCCCAGTAGGCCCAATTATCAAAGACCACTCCTCAAACTACAAGATACGTATATAACACAATGATCACACAAGTGATACACACTTCCCATACTAAGAAGAAAGATATTTCAATAAATCTAAACAATGTCTTTTTTTAATTAATCTTTATTTAATTATTTATTTATTAGGTGCAATAAGTTACAGTAATACACACCACATATATCTTATTACATTTGTTGTACCCCTTCATTTTTTGAGCTTTAAGAAAGATAGAAATAAAGGAAGTAAGGAAAGTGAGAAAGAGTCGTGATAGTGCGAGAAAGTGTTGGGAAAAAGAAAGCCCATTAGAAAGAGAGTTAGAGAAGAAAGTTAAGAAATAGACCCTAGAAAAGAAAGAAAGAAAGAGAAACAATTGCTCTATTATAAAAAACTACGCAAAAAGGGATATACCAACTTCATTTTTTTCATCCCCCGTTACCAGATCCTGGCACCATTTATTTGTTAAATTACTATTGCACCTTATACTTGTAGTAAGTCCATAAATGCAGACCACGTCTTTTGGAAGTGGTATGCTTTGCCTGCGAGGAGGAATCTCATATCTTCCAGGTGTAATGTTTCAAACATATTTGAAATCCACATTTTTATTGTTGGTATAGGAGCGTTTTTCCAGAATTTGAGTAAGCTTTTTTCCCGTTATTAGCCTGTAATTAAATTAATTCTTTTGGAACACGTTTAGTTCAGGGCTACCTTCCATTATTCCAAAGATAATCCATTCTGCTTTTGGTATCAGTTTTATTTTAAATAATTTTGTGAAGATTTCAAAGATTTCGGTCCAGAATTTTGGGATTTTTATACAAAAAACAAATGAGTGCGCTATGGTAGCTTCTTGAGACTGGCATTTATCACAAATGGGTGAGACGTGAGGGAAAAGTTTAATTATTTTGGTTTTTGAATAGTATAGTCTACGTAATGTTTTGAATTGAATTAGAGTATGTCTTACGTTAATCGAGCATTTATGCACATATAGTAAGTGTTTATCCCAGCTCTCTTTTGAAATTTTTATAGCTAGTTCTTGTTCCCAGTCTCTTCTAATACCGTCAGTTGTAGGTATTTCTATATTTAAAATAGTGTTATATAAATATATGATATTAAGTTTGCTGATTTGGCCTTTGTCTTCATTGCTTCGTCCAGTAAGTCTGGAGGCATTGATGAAGCCGAATTTTAGTTAAAAATATAAGAAGATATTAAATTGACTTCTGGGCTAGCTTACAGCTTATATTTAGTCTCAAATTAGGCTTGCCTCAGGTTGCGGTGTGTGAGATAATAAATCCTATAACATTGTCTCCCAAGTGACAAGCAGAGAGGAGAAGCTAGAGAGATCTCTTTGAGATACGATGTCGTAAACCAAATGGCCAATGTTTATGATGGACCAAGTGACGAGAGAGGAACCAGGGAAGTAGAAAGATAAGATGCCGTAAACCAAGTGTCCTATGTTTATGAGGGACCAAGTGACAGAGAGGAAGCAGCGAAAGAGCTAGGGTGATCTCTTTGAAGATAAAATGACCTAAACCAAATGGCCAATGTTTTTAGTATATCTTGTACCATGTAAACAAAATGCCTTTGATGTGATGCATTCTTTGGAAACCTTTTCCTGTACCTCTGACCATGACTAATGTCTGTGGAATGTGCTAAGGGGACAAAAAAACCCTATTTAATGCAATGTAATTCTGTTGTTCAGAGAAGTGGACCGAGGACAGTCGAGTGTCTACATTGGTCACTTAGCTGGAATTCTCGTTCCCTTCCATCGGCCGATATTAAGTAAAGTTTTGAACTGGTCTACCAAACAGTTTGTGTGGTGTCTGTTTATTAAGAAGCGAACCTGGTTTAGTAGTTATAAAAGTAACTTTTTCAGCATATTACGATAGTCTTTTGTATATTTTTTCAGATAGTCACATATTTGAAAATATTTAAAATATTGATTATTTGTCAAATTATATTTCAGCTGTAATTGTTGGAATGATAGTAATTTTCCAAATTCATACAAGTCTCCGAGCGTTTTGATTCCTATTCTTTCCCATTGTGTAAATGATTTATCTATACTAGAGGGTTTAAACGACGGATTATTGACTATTGGCGATAAAAGAGATAGATTTCTTAATTTTAGATTCTGTTTTATTTGTTTCCAAGTTCCAATTGTGCTAAACAATTTCTATAAGTCTAAAATGTACCTTTCTACTAAGGCAATACATTTCATAATTTGTTTTACTACAATTTCATAGTTTGAAATACTTTTACCTATGTCTTTAAAACATTAATTATATAAGTTTGCTGAATTACAGTTTCTAAGTTCAAAACCCATACCCATCCCAACCAAGCATACATGGGTCGTAAATCTGTCAACTTACTTAATTAGTGTTTGGTTCCAGGATGCAGCCTCATTCACTTAACTTACATACTTCATACAGCTTAACTTACAGCCTCCCCTTTTCCTGCTATCTCTGGAGCTGTATTTCCAATCTCTCTACAAGGCCTTTCACAAATATTACAAATTATCTTTTTCTCCAAGCAATGACTCCCCTTCACATACATCCTAATTCAACATAGCCAAGGCTAACTACATGGCCTATTATCTCTCAGCCCTGAACCATATCTCAAACTCAGCACAAACCTCACAGCTCAAGAATGTCCACAAAGAAAAGAGCAACTGACCTCTGGCATAAGAAGAGGCCCCTTTTCAGTTATCCATTTTCCAACACAATCATACAAAATACAATTTCCTCCAGTGCTATAATTGCCTCAGCAATAAACCTAAGCTAAGCAGGTTCAGGTTCAGGCCTCCATGTTTTGATTCATCTTTGCCTGTGTGTATGTGGCTGTTTGCATTTTGTTTCAGTTCATGAAAACCTTAAGTTTTTCTTTTGCAAATTACCTAGCTTATATAAAAGTCACTATCCAAGCGGTTCTATTTATATATTTCCTCACACCTCCCTGAGGAACCTGGGATGCAGACCATCAGGCCAGGGGCGGAAAACCCGGGGGGGCCAGAGGGGACACGTCCCCCCCATGTTTTGAGAGGTGGGGGACACCCCCCCCCCAAAGTTTGTGTGATCCCGATTTTAAAATCTCCGTTTTTAGCGCTGGATTGAGCCTCCGAAGCCTCGCACGTGTGTGTGAGTGTGCGCATGCGCGCGTGGCCGCCAAAAAAATTGTGTCCCCCGTCCCCTCCATGTTTTGATAGTGAGTTCCGCTCTTGCATCAGGCCCAGGGGATTTATTTATCATCCTTCAGTCCCATTAGCCTACCCAATACTATTTCTCGCCTAATGAAAATTTCTTTCAGTTCCTCTACCCCCTTAGATCATATAACCATATAACCATATAACAATTACAGCACGGAAACAGGCCATCTCGGCACTACAAGTCCGTGCCGAACAACTTTGTTTCCATTAGTACCACCTGCCTGCACTCATACCATAACCCTCCATTCCCTTCTCATCCATATGCCTATCCAATTTATTTTTAAATGATACCAACGAACCTGCCCCCACCACTCCATCCTCTTTCCTCCAGTACATCTGGGAGATTGTTTGTGTCTTCCTTAGTGAAGACAGATCCAAAGTATCTATTCAACTCTTCTGCCATTTCCTTGTTGCCCATAATAATTTCACCCGTGTCTGCCTTCAAGGGACCCGCATTTGACTTTGCTACTCTTTTTCCCTTAACATATCTAAAGAAGCTTTTACTGTCCTTCTTTATATTCCTGGCCAGCTTCCCTCCATACTTCATCTTTTCAGCCCGTATTGCCCTATGTGTTCTATGTTTCTATGAGGCAGTGCAGCGTAGGTTCACCAGGTTAATCCCCGGGATGGTGGGACTGTCACATGAGCAAAGATTGGAAAGACTGGGCTTGTATTCATTGGACTTTAGGATGAGAGGGGTCTTATAGAAACACATACAATTATAAAAGGACTGGACAAGCTAGTTGCAGCGAAAATGTTCCCAATGTTGGGGCCACAGTCTGAATAAAGGGGAGGCCATTTAAAACTGAGATGAGAAAACACTTTTTCACCCAGAGAGTTGTGAATTTGTGGTATTCTGTGCCACAGAAGGCAGTGGAGGCCAATTCATTGGAGGAATTTATAAGAGAGTTAGATAGAGCTCTTGGGGCTAGTGGAATCATGGGATATGGGGAGAAGGCAGCCACGGGTTACTGATTGTGGTTGATCAGCCATGATCACAATGAATGGCGGTGCTGGCTCGAAGGGCCAAATGGTCTTCTCCTGCACCTATTTTCCATGCCCCATCTACATGATTCACTCTATCTATTCCCCTCACCTTTTTATGCACTTGCAGGGCTTTTATGCAATAATATTGGTGTTATTAATTTGTTGCTTTTTTGTTTATTGCATGGTATCTATGTTTACTGGGTTAATAGGCCTGTAAATCTTCACTGTAAAATATAATTGTTCCACTGTCAGTACCTATGACATCCAAGGAAACATAGCTGAATGGATAGAAAATTGGCTTCAAGGAAGGAAGCAGAGGGTTATGTTGGAAGGTTGCTTCTCGGACTGGAGGCCTGTCACTAGTGGTGTGCCTCAGGGTTCGGTGCTGGGCCCGTTACTGTTTGTCATCTACATCAATGATTTGGATGAGAACATACAGGGCAATATTAGCAAGTTTGTTGATGATACAAAAGTGGATAGTTTTGCAGATGATTGTGATAAATTGCAGCAGGAACTGGATCGATTGGCCAGTGGGCTGAGGAATGGTTGATGAAACTTAATACAGAGAAATGTGAGATGTTGCAATTTGGATCTATGAGTACAGGAACATAGTTCATTGAAAGTGGCATCACTGGGAGATAAGGTTGTCAAAAAAGACTTTTGGCACATTGGCCTTTATCAGTATTGAATATATTGAGTATTGAATATAGAGATTAGGCGATCATGTTGCAGTTGTATAAGACGTTGGTGTGGCCACATTTAGAGTTTTGTGTTCAATTTTGGTCACTGTGTTATGGGAAAGATATCGTCAAACTGGAAAGGGCACGGAGAAATTTATGAGGATGTTGCCAGGTTTAGAGGGTCTGCAGTATAGGGAGAGGTTGTGTAGGCTTGGACTCTATTCCTTGGAGCGCAGGAGGATGAGGGGTGATGAGTAAAAGCATGAGAGGAATAGATCGGATAGATGCACAGTCTCTTGTTCATTATTGTGGATAATTGACCTAAACGTCACGTGTGGGAGAGATGCCTGCTGTGTTTTTAAAAACAGATTATTTTTGTGATCGAAATTCAATATCAGGTACATAGCTCCTTGAAAGTGGTGTCACATGTAGACAGGGTGGTCAAGAAGACTTTCGGTACATTGGCCTTCATCAGTCAGAGCATTGAGCATATTGTATTGTGTTCAGTTTTGGTCACCATATTATAGGAAAGATGTTGTCAAGCTGGAAAGGGTGGGCAAGGAGGGTCGAACGGCCTCTTTCCATGTTTTATGAAAAAACATTGAATAAAATGAAGAAATTGGAGAATACAGAATAATTTATTTTTTTATTTTTTAAGATTTTATTTTATTAGAAGTAAGTACAATCATATGGCACCAAAGTTCCTAATATATATTTGCATAATACATTTTATGTACAGCTTATTTTTTTTGTTATATTTAAGAAAGATTAGAATAAGAAAAATAAATTAGATAGTAAAGGATAGAAAAGCGTGAGATATATAGTGTGTGAAGAAAAAGAAGAAAGACGAATGAGTGAAGAAAGTTGAGGAAAAGAAAATAGAAAAAAGAGAATAAGAAAGGAAAAAAAAAAAATTTTTTAAAAAGGAGAACATTGTTTATAATCTTGACCAACCCTCGTCCAGTCCTGAAACAGTTAGTTTTTACAATTGTGTTGCACCATATGATTCCAAGAAGATGACAAATGGAGACCAACTCATTATGAATTGGTCTGATTTATCCATTAGGAGGAATCGCATTTCCTCAAGATGTGCGGTGTCCAACATATTTGCAATCCACATTTTAAGCGTTGGTATTGATGTATTTTTCCAAAATTTAAGTATTAATTTTTTTGCTATTATTAAACCATAGTTAAAAAATAAATTTTGAGATGTGTACAATTTATTCCCATCTTTCACTACTCCAAATATAATCATTTCAGTATTAGGTTCCATTCTTATCTTGAATAATTTTGTAAATATTTCGAAAATATCACTCCAAAATCTATAACGTTTTGTGCAGGAGACTGAGGAGTGTGTTATAGTTGCGTTTTGGGATAGACATTTATCACAAATGGGGGATATATTAGGATAAAATTTGTTCAATCTTGTTTTTGAATAATATAATCTATGTAAAATTTTAAATTGTATTAGAATATGTCTTACATTAATCGAACATTTGTGAATATGTATCAAATACTTTTCCCATGTAACCTTCGTAATTTTTATCATTAGTTCCCGTTCCCACTCTTCTCTAAGTACCTCTGTCGATGGTAGGTCTATATTTAGAATGCTATTATATAAATATGATATTAATTTTTGTGAGTCAGCTTCAATATTCATTGCTTCTTCCAATATTCAGGTGTTATTTTTTGATATCCTTGTATATATTTTTTCATGAAATCGCAAATCTGAAGATATTTAAAATATTGGTTGTTTTTCAGTTTAAATTTTAATTGTAATTCTTGGAATGATAGTAGGTTTCCAATTTCGTATATATCCCCGATCCTTCTTATTCCGAGACTTTCCCATTGGTTATAAGTTTTATCAATAAGAGATGGTTTAAATAAAGGGTTATTCGCTATTGGCATTAACAATGATAAATTTCTTAATTTTAAAGATAATTTTATTTGTTTCCAAATTCTTATTGTACCATATATAATTGGGTTCTTCTTATATATTGTGTTATTCCGTTTTTTCGGGGGAGAAGAGGTTCGTTCCTATATTACAAGGATGACAATCCTCTTTCTCCATTTTTATCCATTCTGTCTGTTGGGTAGAACTATCCAGCCAATAAATTATATTCTTAATATGCACTGCCCAGTAATAATCCATAAAATTCGGAAGTTAAAGTCCCACCAACCTCTTTTGGTTTACATAAGTGTTTTTTTGTAATTCTATGTGATCTATAGTCCCAAATAAAATTAGTAATATTAGAGTCTAATTTAAAAAATATATATTTTGGTATATATACCGGTATAGACTGAAATAGGTATAGTAATTGTGGTAGGAAGATAATTTTTATTGCATTTATTCTACCTAATAATGATAAAGGAAGTGTTTTCCAAAATTTAATCAACGTATTAAGTTTATTTAATAACGGTATGAAATTAGCGTTGAATAATGCTTTATATTTTCTAGTAATCTGAATACCCAACTATTTAAATTTTTCTGTTGCGATTTTAAAGGGGAACTTCAATAAGTGTGTAGGTTCTTGAGGTTTTAATGTCATGATTTCACTTTTATTCCAGTTTATTCTATATCCAGAAAAATACCTCTATTTAATTTAATAAATTTGGTATGCTCGTTTGTGACTGTAATATATAAAAGTATATCGTCTGCATATAATGAGATTTTATTCTTTGAGTCCCTGGTATTATAGCCATGAATATTCGGATGAATTCTTATACTTTCAGCCAGGGGTTCTATCATAAGGGCAAATAGCAGGGGTGATAGTGCACATCCCTGCCTATTACCCCTTGATAGTTGAAATTTTTGAGATAACATGTTGTTAGTTAAAATTCTTGCCATCGGTTTATCATACAATAATTTTACCCATGTTATAAAATTCTCTCCCATATTACATTTTTGTAGTACTTTATATAAGTATTGCCACTCTACCTGATCAAATGCTTTCTCTGCATCCAAATCAATAATTGATATATCTTCTTCCTCTACTTTATGCGAGTACATTATATTAAACAGACGTCTCAAATTATTAAATGAGTATCTTTTGGGTATAAGCCCCGTTTGATCACGGTTTATCAATTTACTAATATATTTGCTTAATCTTCTTGCTAAAGTCTTTGCTAAGATTTTCTGATCTGTATTTAAAAGTGATATAGCTCTGTATAGAAATAGAATAGAAATAATGTTATTGCCACACAACCAAGGTCGGTGGTATTTGGGTTGCCAGCAGCGGTACAATAATAAAGAACACAACCACATTAAAATTTTACACAAACATCCACCACAGCATTCATCACTGTGGTGGAAGGCACAGAGCTTGGCCAGTCCTCCTCCATTTTCCCCCGTGGTCGGGACCACCACGCTCCACAGCCGTTGCTGCGGGCGTCCAGATGGTAAGGGACAAAGTCAAAGTCAAGGTGAGTCCAGGATCGGCTCTTCCCAACCAGAGACCGCGGCTTCAGGCTGGTGTAGGCCGCAGGCCGGCGGTCAAAGTTTTAAAGTACCTGCCGTGCCGCAGCCGGAAGCACCGCAGTCTGCAGGGCCGGCGGTCGAAGCTCCCCTCCAGGGGAGATTGTAAGTCCATACCACGCCCACGGTAGAAGACGGCCGCGGGCCGGCAGTGAAAGCTTCTTCTTCCCCCGGGTCCCCAACGTGAGATCCCGGGCTGTAGACGCCGCACCAGCTGGAGTTCTGCAGACCGCGGCTTCAGGCTGCCGGCTGCCGCGGGCCAGCGTAACGGAGCGCTCCCCTCCAGCGAGGTCTCACCCGCTCCGCACCGAGAGTCCACGCTGCGCCCGCCGCTGAAGCTCCGGGAAAGTTTCCGGGAAAGTCGGCGCCGATCCTTGCTGTTAGGCCACGGGGGAGGCGACCTGAAAAAGTCGCCTCTCCATGGAAGAGGCGGCCGAAACGGTTTCCCCCTTACCCCCCCACACCACCCCCCACACAAAACACACAAATAAACATTAAAAACACACTTTTAAACATACTAAAAAAATGAAAAAAGTTGAAAAAAGACGGACACACTGCCGACAGGCGCTGCCAGTGCAGCGCCCCCTACCGCTACTATGAGCCCGGATCTTCTAAATCTTTATCTTTTTTTGGAATAAGCGTAATAGTTGATTCTGCTTGTGTTTCAGGTAGTTTGTTTTCTTTAAAAGCATGGGAGTATAAATTAAATAAATAAGGGGTCGTTATCTCATGAAATTCTTTATACAATTCATTACTAAAACCATCAGGTCTTACCATTTTTCAACGATTTTATTGTTTCACCTATTTCTTTGATTGTAATTTGAGCTCCAAGTTCCTCTTGTTCCAAAAGGTCCAGTTTTGGAAGATTACAGTTATCTAAAAATGTTTTAATTTTACTATCTTCTATTTTAATTTTAGATGTGTATACGTTTTGGTAAAATTGAGCAAATCTATTATTAATATCTTTAGGTAGTATTAGTAATTCACCTTTCTCTGATTTAATTTTGGTTATAGTATTTTCCTTTTCTTGTTTTTTCAATTGGCGAGCTAAAAGCTTATGTGGTTTGTCACCAAACTCAAAATGTTCCTGTTTTGTAATTTGGAATAGTCTTATTACTCTTGCCGATACAATTCGATTAAGTTTAAATTTCAGTAATATTATCTTATTGTGTTTATCTGTCATGGAATCTTTAGCATTATCTAACTCTAACTCTCTGATTTCTTGTTCTAACAACATTTGTTCTGTCTTATTCTTTTTATTTTGAAAACTTTGATATGAAATTATAATTCCTCTCATAAATGCCTTAAAAGTTTCCCATAATAAAGAAGGCGAATTACCAGGTGTATCATTTGTATCGAAAAAAAGTTTCATTTGTTGTTTTAAATATTGATAGCCTTGCACGTCATTTAAAATATGTGTATTAAACCTCCAAAACTATTTTTTACCCGGCATCCCCTCAAATTCTACTGAAAAATATCAACGGAGAGTGATCTGAGATACTACTAATTTGGTATGTTGGATTGTTTGTATATGGCATTAATTTCATATCCACTAAAAAATAATCAATTCTTGAATAGGTTTTATGTACCGAAGAGTAAAACGAGTATTCCCTTCCAAGTGGATTAGCAGATCTCCATACATCTATTACATTAGTATGTTTTATATATGTATTTAGAAGTTCGCTAGTCTTAGATTTTAAATTACTCCTCCTTTGTTTTGCTGATTTATCTAGATATGAATCTAAAACACAGTTAAATATTATCACATTTTGGTAATTAAACTCTGATATTATGTCTATAAGTTTATCAAAAAATTGGGGGTTGTCAAAATTCGGAGCGTAAATATTTATCAAAGTTAGTGGGGTTGCATAAATTTCTCCCGAAACTATAATATACCTTCCCTCTTTATCTGATAGAGTATTGTTTAATTTAAAAGGAATACCTTTTCTAATAAGAATAGCCATACCCCTAGATTTAGAAGTAACACAATACAATACAATACAATTCAATGTATGTAAAGTAAATGAGGAGTAGTATGTCTGGCCTATCCACTTCGCCATTAATCTCATTTGTGTTTGTTGTTTCATGTGTGTTTCCTGCAAAAACATTATGTCGCTTTTCAAAGATTTTAATTGGGCAAAAATTTTACCCCTCTTAATTGGTTCGTTGGCAGCCCTTATATTCCAGCTACAAAATGTAATTCCTCCATTCTTTATTTGTCTTTCGTCTTGCATTGTAAATCAAGGTAATATTCCTGAATCATATGGTGCAACCAAATACCTCAGAATTCTAGGAGTTGGGTGGTCATCCCGAGTTATTAGATTTATATTGCATCTCCTTGTAAAGTGCCTTAGAAAAAGAAAGAAAAAATGTGATATACAATTACTTAAAAAAAAAAAAAAAAAAAAATCTTGATTGTGTTTAAAAAAAAGTGCTATTAAGGTATCTAAGGAAAGATATCTTAAAGACGAATAGCCATCAATGATGGCAAAACATTTATACACCTCCGTGATGTTGTTATACATTGAGCTCCTCCCCCTTGGTGGAGCCTCATAAAAAGTTACATACCGTTTCATATTTTGTCTTTTCTTATTTGAATTTATCAAACCAGCGCCAGTGAAAGCCGAAAAAAATCAGGAAAAGACACAAGGAGTAAACCCCCCCCCTAAATATAGAACACAACATATACACGATTATATAAGTATATATGTCTTTCCAACTTATCTAATCTTAATCTAATCTAAACTTTCCCATATATATCCACCCAGGATTCTTACATAATATCCCATTCTATAACTACCATACAAGCAGGTACCAACACCATACAAGCAGGTACCAAAGGGTTAACTACCATACAAGCAGGTGCCAAGGGGTTAAACTTTGAGCTTTTCGTCCAAGGTTGAATATAGCCAGGCTCTCTGAATAACACATTCCAGAGAGATAAGCTTTATAATTGTCTGGGTAGCTCGGCCATTTTAACCAGTTCAAAACTCTATCATAAGAATTAAAAAGTTCAATCTTCTTCCTTGTCGGCAGCTTGCCCCGATGTTTTCTTAACGATATCCTCTGCATACTTTAAAGCTTTTCCGGGATCTGCAAATGAGCGTTCAGCGCCATTATAAGATATCTTCATTCTCCCGGGAAAGAAGACCCCATATGTTACCCCGGGACATCCCTCAGAGTGTGTCTTAGCCGGTGTGAACAATCTCATTTTCCGGACTACCTCGGGAGGGTAATCACGAATGATTCGCACATTATCCCCATGGTATGTCAGCTTCTTCCCATGGGTAATCTTTCTCAATATAAATTCCACTGAAGAGATGTCACGGAATTTCACAATTATCTGTCTTGAATAATTTGTTCCTCTTGCAACATGCCCAACTCGGTGAGCGACGTCTATTCTAGTTCTTCCGACAGTTCAAAGACATCTTTGAGTAAATCAGTAACGAAAGTACATGCTTGAGATTCATGTCTCTCTCGTCCTTCCTCTACTCCGAGAATCCACAGATTTTGTCTTCGTGCTATTGCTTCCAGGTCCAGACATTTATCAGTCATTCTTCCAAGTTTTTCCTCTTCAGTTTTCTGTGATTTTTTCAAACTCCTTATTTCCGTGACCATTTCTTTTATCTCATTCTTCATCTCTTCCATTATCTCATCCAGCTTTCCGATATCATCCTTCACACCTTTAAATTTCTTGTCGTAATCATTTTCAATTCTGACACACTCTGATTTTAATCTCTTATCAAATTCCTTATATTGCTTGTTTAAGAAGGATCAGTCTGAAGAAGGGTTTCGGCCTGAAACGTTGCCTATTTCCTTCGCTCCATAGATGCTGCTGCACCCGCTGAGTTTCTCCAGCTTTTTTGTGTACCCTTCTTATATTGCTTCTTCAGTTCTTTTAAATCACTGCAAGTATTATCAAATGTTTTGAGAAATTCTCTCCATGCTAGTCTCCATACTCTTCTTATTACTCTCTGTATTAATCTCCAGACTCTGCTTGTTACTCTCCATTGAGACTCCATACTCTGCATCTTTTCCAGTGTAATATTGATTGTAGCAGTCATATCTAAAAGCATTTGCTTTACCTCCTTCTCCTTCTTGTCTCCTTTTGTCGCCATTTCAAGCAGAGACCCTTGGCTGTAAGATTCGTCTTCTTCTGAACCTTCTTCTGTCGTTTGCAGAGTATCCAATACTTTCTCGAGCTGAAGACTGATAGTGTTTTTCTCTGGTGCCCTTGAGCCTTTTTCTTTACGCATTTAAACTCCCGATTTTACCATTAATCTCCCCGATTTTCCCGTCACCTTCTGATGATATCACCTTTACACGACACCAGCGCACTCACACCAGCCAGCGCCCCTACACCTGCGCCCAGTGCGGCAAGAGCTTCACCCAGTCCCACTTACTGCTGGTGCACCAGCGCACCCACACCGGCCAGCGCCCCTACACCTGCGCCCAGTGCGGCAAGAGCTTCACCCAGTCCCACAACCTGCTATCCCACCAGCGCACCCACACCGGCGAGCATCCCTACACCTGCGTCCAGTGTGGCAAGAGCTTCACCCAGTCCCACTGCCTGCTGGTGCACCAGCGCATCCATACCGGCGAGCGCCCCTACACCTGCGCCCAGTGTGGCAAGGGCTTCACCCGCTCCACCTATCTACTGTCCCACCAGCGGGTGCACACTGGCGACTGTCACTTCCCCAGCCCGGTGTGTGGAGAGCGCTTTGCCATGGCCTCCCACACCCTGTCTCACCAGCGCGTGCACACCAGTGGCCAGCCCTACGACTGCCTGTACTGCGGTGAGGAGTTTGACAGCTCGCGGGGGTTGTGGCAACACCGGCGGTACCCATGCCGGCGACCAGCTGCTCCCACTGTGACAAGAGGGCATGGGGACTGCGGGAGCACCAGCGGATACACACCGGAGATTGACCCTTTGTGTGCAACGAGTCTGGCAAGTGTTTAACCCGCATGTCCAGCCTGTGGCAGCACCGGCGTACCCACAGGGATGAGCATCCACTCCCCTGCCCGTCCTGTGGTAAGGGCTTCACCGCCTTGACCACCTGCTGGAGCACCGGCGAGTCCACCCCGGCCAGTGCCCCTTCACCTGCCCGCTCTGTGGCAAGGCCTTTGTCCGCTCCTTCAGCCTGCTGGCACACCGCCACGTGGATAGTGCTGCTTAGGTACACACAAAATGCTAGAAGGAATGGGTAACATTTCAGGGTCGAGACCTTCAGTCTCGACCAGAAAAGTCACCCATTCCTTCTCTCCAGAGATGCTACTCCAGCACTTTGTGTCCTTTTTTGTAAACCAGCATCTGCAGTTCCTTGTTTTGAAACCGTTCTGGTTAACCTACTCTGCACCTTCCCCAAAGCCTCCACATCAGTCCTGCAATGGAGTGACCAGAACTGTATGCAATACTCCAAATGCTACCTGACCAATGTCCCTTAAAGCTGCACATATACATTCCTCTCTCCTTATCTCACACCCTTTTATCTCCTTATTTCCTCTTGCCTCTGTCACTTACTCCACTCATCTGCCGATCACCCCCTCATCTGTTAACATAGTGTCAGTGTGAAGAAGGGTCCCGACCCGAAATGTCATCTACCCATGTTCTCCAGAGATACTGCCTCACCCGCTGAGTTACATCCAGCACTTTGTGAAACATCACAGATCCATGTTCCCCACAGATGCTGCCTGACCTGCTGAGTTACTCCAGCACTCTGTGAAACGTCACCTATCCATGTTCTCTAGAGATGCTGCCTGTCCCGCTGAGTTACTCCAGCACTTTGTGTTAGAGTCATGGAGTGATACAGTGTGGAAACAGGCCCTTTGCCCCAACCTCCCACACCGAACAACATGTCCCAGCTACACTAGTCCCACCTGCCTGTGTTTGGTCCATATCCTTCCAAACCTGCCTGATCCAATTACTTGCCGAACTGTTTCTTAAACATCGGGATAATCCCAGCCTCAACTACCTCCTCTGGCAGGTTGTTCCATACACCCACCACCCTCTGTGTGAAAAACATACCCCTCAGATTCCTATTAAATCCTTTCCCCTTCACATTGAACCCAGGCACGGACTAGAAGGGTCGAGATGGCCTGTTTCCGTGCTGTAATTGTTATATGGTTATATGTCCTCTGGTTCTCGATTCCCCCACTCTGGGCAAGAGATTCTGTGCATCTAACTAAATTGTGTTCTATGCAAGATTCCAGCATCTGCAGTTTCTTGTGTCTCCCTCACCTATATCCACCTATCACTTCTGAAGAAGGGTCTCAACCTGAAACGTCACCCATTTATTTTCTCTAGAGATGCTGCCTGCTCCGCTGAGTTACTCCAGCATTTTGTGTCCACCTATCACTTGCCAGACTTTGTCCAGCCTCCATCTCTTTTCCAGCTTCCTCCCCCCACCCTCTCCACTCAGTTCTGAAGAAGGGTCCGGACTCAAACCGTCATCTGTCCATTCCCTCTAAAGTGGTGGAGGAACTCAGTGGGTCAGGCCGCAGCTGTAGATGGAAGGGAATCTAAGGCGACCACTCCCACCTCTCCTTTCCAACTTTCCCCACCCCCCACACCAATCAGTCTGAAGAAGGGTCCTGACCTAGAATGTTGCCTCTCCATGCTCTCCAGACGTGTAAGTTACACCAAGAAATTGTGTCTCTCTTTCTAAACCAGCATCTGCTGTTCCTTCTTTACGTATGTGAAGAGGAAAAAAATAGTTAAGACCAAAGTTGGACTGTTGATGACTGAAAAAGGTGAATTTATTATGGGGAACAAGGAAATGTCAGATGAATTGAACAGTTACTTTGGATCCATCTTCACTAAGGAGGACACAAACAATCTTCCTGATGTACCAGTAGCCAGAGGATCTGGGGTGACGGAGGAACTGAAGGAAAATCACATTAGGCAGAAAATGGTGTTGGGTAGACTGATGGGACTGAAGGCTGATAAATCCCCAAGGCCTGATGGTCGGCATCCCATGGTACTTAAGGAAGTGGCTCTAGAACTCTTGGACGCATTGGTGATCATTTTCCAATGTTCTATAGATTTAGGTTCAGTTCCTGTGGATTGGAGGGTAGCTAATGTTTTTGCACTTTTTAAGAAAGGCGGGAGAGAGAAAACAGGGAATGATAGACGTTAGCCCAGGGGTGGGGAACCTTTTCATGTTGGAATGCCGCATTAAGTTAGCTGTAATCTAATAAGGCCACATCCATGAAACTTCAATTAGATATTGTCCAAAATGTACTTTATTTTGTAAAAATCTAACTACTGTACTATGTACTAACTTCAAGAAAATGAAAAAAAATTGTTAACTAAAGTTAACTAACCTTTTAATGACTTTGTTGTGACTGCTTTTTGTGGGAAAGCATTTAAATATTTGGTTGCAACATGGAGGTACGCAGTTTCAGCTGATCTTCTAGATGGATATCCGCCATGTGTGACCTTAAGGGCGTCTTGATTTGAGTTGGATAGAAGAATGTAGATTCGCAGCAATAAGTGGTTGAAAAGCAAGAAAGCATTTTTCGTGCATGTTGCCGAAGACGTGGGTATATTGCATTTTTCCATATTTCAATCTTTCAGCGTCAAATAAGGACTTTAAAATGTCATCTTCTGAGAGCTCAATCAATTCCATCTGTAGTTCTATAACAGCCTTGGAGAAAACAACTAGGTGAGGTTGAAATGCTAATTTGAATGCTAAAAAATGCTAATTTTGTTGAATCTTCTTTTAATCTTTGGTATTTTAAATACGTTCATTTAAAGATTAAAATAAAAATAATAAAAGACGAACAAAAATATATTAATAAAAATAAAAGGATTTGTTCTACAAAATTTGGATTCCTTCAAAAGGCCGCACTTAAGGCCTTAAGGCCGCAGGTTCCCCACCCCTGCGTTAGCCTGACATCGGTGGTGGGGAAGATGCTGGAGTCAATTATTTACAAAGGGGAAATCATGCTTGACTAACATTCTGCAATTTTTTTGAGGATGTAACTGGGAAAATGGACAAGGGAGAGCCAGTGGATGTAGTGTACCTGGACTTTCAGAAAGCTTTGATAAGGTCCCACATAGGAGATTAATGGGCAAATTTAGGGCACAAGGTATTGGGAGTAGAGTGCTGACATGGATAGAAAATTGGTTGGCAGACAGGAAACAAAGAGTAGGGATTAATGGACCCCTTTCAGAATGGCAGGCAGTGACTAGTGGGGTACCGTAAGGCTCGGTGCTGGGACCACAGCTATTTACAATATACATCAATGATTTAGATGAAGGGATTCAAAGTAACAACAGCAAATTTGCAGATGACACAAAGCTGCGTGGCAGTGTGAACTGTGATGAGGATGCTATGGGAATGCAGGGTGACTTGGACAGTTTGGCTGAATGGGCAGATGCATGGCAGATGCAGTTTAATGTGGATAAATGTGAGGTTATCCACTTTGGTCGCGGAAACAGGAAGGCAGATTATTATCTATATAGCATCAAGTTAGGAAAAGGGGAAGCACTAAGGGATCTGGGGGTCCTTGTTCATCTGTCAATTAAAGTAAGCATGCAGGTACAGCAGGCGGTGAAGGAAGCGAATGGCATGTAGGCCTTCATAACAAGAGGAGTTGAGTATCGGAGCAAGGAGGTCGTTCTGCAGTTGTTCAGGCCCCTAGTGTTACCGCACCTGGAGTATTGTGTGCAGTTTAAGTCTCCAAATTTCAGGAAGGACATTCTTGCTATTGAGGGAGTGCAGCGTAGGTTCACAAGGTTAATTCCCGGGATGGTGGGACTGTCATATGCTGAGAGAATGGAGCGGCTTGCATACTCTGGAGTTTTGAAGGATGAGAGGGCACCTCATTGAAACATATAAGATTATTAAGTGTTTGAACATGCTAGAGGCAGGAAACATGTTCCCAATAATAATGGGTAAACCATTTTGAACGGAGATGAGGAAACATGTTTTCACTCGGAGAATTGTGAGTCTGTGGAATTCTCTGCCTTACATGCCGGTTCTCTGGATACTTTCAAGATCGAGCTATATAGGGCTCTTAAAGATAGCGGAGTCGGGGTATATGGGGAGAAGGCAGGAACGTAGTACTGATTGTGCAATGATCAGCCATGGTCACATTGAATGGCGGTGCTGGCTCGAAGGTCCGAATAGCCTACTCCTGCACCTATTGTCTCGTGTCTAATGTCTATTGTATCAGGACTAGGCGTGTATTTCACCCTACACGTGCACTTGGTCCTCCAAGCCCAGCTGGATCTCCCGGTTGCCAAACATTTTAACTCCCCTTCCCACTCCCACACTGATGTTTCTGTCCTGGGCCTCCTCCATTGCCAGAGTGAGGTGACACGCAAACTGGAGGAACAGCACCTCATAGCTTACAGCCCAATGACGAACATTGAATTCTCCAAATTAAGGAGACTCCCCCCTCCTAATCAAGTCCTGGAGTCTGTCCCAACCCCATCTCTTTTTTCCAGCTTTCTCCCCCAACTCCATCAGTACAAAGAAGGGTCCAGACCCGACACGTCGCCTGTCCATTCCCCACCAAAGTGCCGGTAGAACTCAGCAGGTCAGCCATCCGTGGTGGGAAACGGATGGAGAAGTGTTCCTATTACAACTCTCCTTGGCCCTGTCAAGAATGTGGTGTCCATTCTTGGGATGGTATACAAGGTCCGAGCTGACCAGTCATCGACAGCCACCCCCCCCCCCCCTCCCCCCCTCGTGGGCCATCTCTTTGTCATTCCTCTGTCTTCTCGCTGGATGACAAGCAGAACCATCTTGGCTTATCAGTAGATGTATCTACTTCCTTTTGGACTCACCGTTTCCTGCCAGCGACTGCAGGAGTTCGTCGGCATGGTGAAATCTTATCACCGTTTCATGCCATCGGCTGCTGCCATCATGCGCCCCCTTAACCGGTGTCTGGCAGGTAAACTGCGGGACCTCGTATGGTTCGTGGAGACAGACGCAGCTTTCGAGGTTGCTAAAGCGGCCTTGGCCAACCCTACCATGTTGGTTCACCCCCGTGCTACCGCGCTCACCGTCGACGCTTCGGATGATGCCGTAGGTGGTGCGTTGGAGCAGCTCGTTGACCGCTGCTGGCAGCCGCTGCCGTTTTTCAGCCGGCAGCTGCGGGCTCCTGTGCAAATACATCACTTTCGACCGAAAGCTCCTTGCGCTATACCTGGCCGTCCGGCATTTTAGGTATTTTCTTGAGGGCCGCACGTTCACCGCGTTCACAGATCAGAAACCCCTTATTTTCGCTCGGTAAGATCGCTGATCCGTGGTCCGCTCGGCAACAACGGCACCTTGCCTACATCTCGGAATTTACGACCGATATCCGACAAATAGCAGGGAAACCTAACGTCGTTGCTGATGCCTTATCCTGCCCGGCCATTCCCTCCGTTTCTGCCCTCGACCACGGCGTTGACTACTGTGAGCTGGCAGCAGCGCAGCGGGCGGATGCCGGTATGGACACCTATTGCTCCGCGGGCACCGGCCTTCGGCTGGCAGAAGTGCCTTGCGGTGCGGAAGGCACCGTGGTCCTGTGCGACGTTTCCACTGGACGTGCCCGCCCTATCGTCGCTGTAAGTTGGAGACGGCGAGTTTTTGAGACACGCCCGGGGCTTCAGCTTCAGCAGCGTGGACTCTAGTCCCGGAGCGGGAGAGCCCTCGCCGGGGTCGCCCGAGGGGAGCGCTTCGTACGCTGGCCAGCGGCAGCCTGAAGCCGGGATCTGCAGAGCTCCATCTGGCGCGACATCCGCAGCCTGGAATCCCTCGTTGGGGACCCGGGAGGACAAGTAACTTCGACCGCCGGCCCGCAGCCAAATTCTACTGTGAGCGCGGCGGGGAATGACCATCCTGAGGGAGGTCCCTCACCGGGGATCCCTGGAGGGGAGCTCCGACCACCGGCCCTGCAGTCTGCTGTGCTTCCGGCTGCAGCGCAGCGGGGACTTTAAAACTTTGACCACTGGCCTGCGCCCTACACCAACCTGAAGCCACAGACTCCGGTGGGAAGGCACCGGTTCAAGACTTACCTGGATTTTTACCTTGTCTACACATCTGGAGGCTCGTGACCACGGGGGTAAATGGAGGAGGACTGGACAAATGTTGTGCCTTCCACCACAGTGATGAATGCTATGGTGGATGTTTGTGTTACATTTTTTGTGTGTTCTTTTTCATTGTACCTGCTGCCAAATTCATTCAACTTACATTTTATGCGCAAGTGACGAATAAAACTGATTGTGATTGTGATCGTGGGTAGTCGAATCCTGCAGTCGGCTACCTCGGTCATGTGACTGTGCGGAGGAGTTTTTGTTCGCGCGCGTTCTGGGCGATACCCTCCCAGTCTCGTTTCTACCACCATTGGGGTTGAGACCTATTCAGTTAGTCGTCGTTGAACTGTTGATTTCACCGTTTACATTAATAAACCTGTTTGAAACCAACTCTCGTCTCAACTCGCTGCAGTACCTTAATTGATACATGCGACAATAAATTCCAACTTGAACTTGATAAGCTTTCCTCTATAATTATAAAACTCTAATCTTTAATATGTATTTATATGTGTGTGTGATGTTTGTGTGTAATCACATCTTATCGAAAAAACCATGTGCTAACGGTAAAAAATGTTACATATTCCAGTAGAGATTTTCCTCCTGGAGTCCAGAACAGCCTTATCTGAAAAATCAGTGCTTTATTTCTCGAGTTATTTATGTAAATGTTCACAAATCCGATAAAACTTTGAAAATAAACGATGGTCTCGCTGATGACGTCACCATGGATCTTCTGCTGGCGATCTGCGCTGTGTTCCACGTGGGAGTGACGTCACACACATCCCCGCGCCCAACTCGTAGTCGTTTGGTTGACACCTGCTCCCCCCGCTGCTCCCCGCCGCCCACGGCTACCCGCTCCCCTCCCCTCCTCCCTCCTCCTCTCCCCATCCACTCCCCCTCTTCCTCCCCCCTCCTCCTCTCCCCATTCACCTCTCCCCATCTTCCTCCCCCCCTTCTCTCACCCTCCCCCTCCTCTCCCCATCTTCTCTACACCTCCTCCTCCCCCCCCTCTTCTCTCCTTTTCATCTCCCCCGCTTCCTCTCCCCCTCCTCCTCTATCCCTCCTCCTTTCCCCCCATCTCCTCTCCCCATCTCCTCTCCCCATCTCCTCTCCCCCGTCTCCTCTCCCCCATCTCCTCTCCCCCTTCTCCTCTCCCCCTTCTCCTCTCCCGCCTCCTGTCCGCCCTCTTCTCCCCCCTTCTCTCCCCCACTCGCCCGTCCCTCCCTCCCCGCTACCTCCTCCCCCCGCCTCCTCTCTCCCCCTATCTCCCTCTACCTCCCCCCTTCTCTCCACGTCCCTCTCCCCCCACACTCTGCCCCCTCTGTTTGTGTGTGACGCCGCAGGCCGCCCCCACAACCGCGGATGGGACACAACGTGTCCTACTTGGTCTAGTATATAATAAAAAAGGAAAATGCTGACTAATCGTGCACAATTGTGACGGCTTGATTTCAAAGACAGGATAGGGGCATTCCTTGAGGGATTCGGGTGGTTGGAAGAGGTTTCTTCTGTGTGTTTCCCTTCGGTTGTTGTCCGGGGAGGAAGGCGGCGGCACTCGGCCCATCGGAGCTAGGATGCGCGGGTGGAAGGCTGAGTTTGGATTGAGGCTTGGAAGGCTGAGCTCGCCTCACCTAGCCCGACCCGCATCCGGACCACCATGGAGGGGGAAGCGAGCAAACTCCACACGGACAGCGTCGGTGGTCGCTCTACCCGGAGACAGACCCTTCGGCCCCTCTCGTCCGTGATACCTCGGGCTTTCTGCAACACAATCTTGCACTGTTCTGCACTGGATATTGCATTTATTGCGTTTGTCGTCACTGTATGTACGCTGTTTGCTCTGGCGGCTGCGTGTGAACGGGCGATTTCATTGCCTCCTGATCGATGTGCAGAACAACAAACTTACTCCCCCAAGCTGGCTACCCCCTTTCATTCCCCTTACTCCTCCAAGCTGGCGACCACTAATTCTCCTTACTCCCCCAAGCTGGCGACCTCTGGTTACTCCCCCAAACAGGCAACCTCCCATCTTATTTATCCCAGACTGGCCACCTCCATACCTTATCCCGCAAGCTGGCTACATCCCATCCGGTACCCCCCTAGGTCCAGTATTCGTTAATCCTCCAAGCTGGGTACCTCCCATTCTGCGGGGCCGCGAACACACGGGCCATAAACCCAGTAACGTCCCCGTCAGCTGCAGCAGAGTTGGGGTCCCTCCACGCACCCAGAGTCGCTGACCGCGCTGCACCGGCACCACAACCCCCCTACCAGGGTAACCCCGCCCCCCCCCCCCCCTGGACACCCACACCGGGGTGATTCACCCCCCGACCCCCACATGGGGTGATTCACCCGGGTGGCGGGCTGGCTGTAGCCCCGCCGCCGCGTTTCAGCCGCCAAACACCAAAAGATATTGCCAAGTGCAGGAACTATCTTTGAAGTAGTGGGGAGGTGTGCGACTGCCCTACGGCTACAGATATGTATGGAGGCGAGAATAATTTCTTATCATTTCTGGATGGTTGACATTGTCTTTCATTATTGACAGCACAACCTGAATTCTGAAGAATTCCAAAGAGCACAGTTGTCAAAGTTCGTCTCTTAAAGAAAGCAGACAGCAACAAAATTGGCCTCCTTTAAGTTCCTCGGGACCACCATACATCAATCCCTATCATGGGAGCTCAACACCAGTCTCATAATCAGTAAGTGCCACCAGCGACTCTACTTCCTGAGGCAGCTCAAAAAATTCCTAGTCAGTCGACCAGCCATGACCCACTTCTATAGGTCTACCATAGAAAGCATACTCACATTCTCCATGCTTGTCTGGTATGGCCACACAACCTCGCAGGATAAGATTCAGCTGGAGAATAGTGCGCCGAGCTTCTAAGGTCATCGGTTGCAGCAGACTTCCCTCAGTGACATCACTTTACTCAACAAGACTCACCAGAAAGGCCAAAAAAATCATAGCAGACCACTTTCACCCGGCACATTACCTCTTTAATCTTCTTTTAATCAATTTGCCAAACGAGAGTGACGAGATATACAAAGAGCACACACGTTGCCCAGTGTTTCTCGGGCTCCACTCAAAGACACAAAGGAAAGTCAGTGTAATTATACATTTTATCAATAAAACACACCTTCAAAATCCGAGTGAAAGATCCGTAGCCTAAGGGAAACAAGGGAGGAAACAACCCATATATTTGCAATGTCACCCTTATCCTCAAATCTGGCACAGTTTCAGTACAGCTGCCCATTCCGGAAGGACAACTAACTCCATTTTGTTTTCAAATGACTTCCATCTTGGTTCCAGAATGGGCATCCGTCTGTGAACTAAACCTAGCTTGGATGAAAGCCACTACCTTGTCCTTAGCTGGGACAGGCAGTTCAGACAGATATCTAATATGGTGCTGTGCCCAGACAATACATTTCTATGTTAATACATTGTTAATATATTGTTTCAGTGATTAGTATAAACCAAGCTTCTAAGATTTTCCCAGAATTTATTCTGCTGGGAAAATTCTCTTTTCAATTTGACTGCTTTCTGTTTTTCAGCAAATCTCCATTTTTAATTTACGGACCAAATTAAACTCTTTCACAGTGAGGCCGGGATAAACTTGCTTTATTTGTTACGTGAGGCACAAATGCGTCAACACTTTCTTTAAAAAAAACACTTTAAAATGCCTAAGAAGGAACTGCAGATGCTGGAAAAGCGAAGGTAGACAAAAATGCTGGAGAAACTCAGCGGGTGAGGCAGCATCTATGGAGCGAAGGAAATAGGCAACATTTCGGGTCCAAACCCTTCTTCAGACTGATGTGAGGGAGGGGTGGGAGATGAAAGGAAGAGGTGGAGCCAGTGGGCTGAGGGAGAGCTGAGAAGGGGAGGAGAAAGTAGGGACTACCTGAAATTAGAGAAGTCAATGTTGATACTGGTGTCACTCCATTACAGAACTGATGTGGAGGCTTTGGGGAAGGTGCAGAGATGGTTAACCAGAATGGTTTAAAAACAAGGAACTGCAGATGCTGCTTTACTAAAATGACACAAACTGCTGGAGTAACTCAGCGGGACAGGGTGCATCACTGGAGAGAACATATGAGTGACTGAAGAAACAACCCAAAATGTTACCCTTTCCTTCCATCATTTTGTGTCTGCCTAAAAAGCGCCTATCTACCCATGTGGCGATGTGTCAGCAGGCTAGAGGAGCGGCCAAAGGCCTTGCCACAGAGCGGGCAGGTGAAGGGGCGCTGGCCGGTGTGGACTCGCCAGTGCTCCAGCAGGTGGTCAAGGTAGGTGAAACACTTACCACAGGACGGGCAGGGGAAGGGACGCTCACCGCTGTGGGTATGCCGGTGCTGCCACAGGCTGGACATGCGGGTGAAACCCTTGCCACACTCAGCGCACACCAAGGGTCTCTCTCCGGTGTGTATCCGCTGTTGCTCCCGCAGCCCCCATGCTCTGTTGTCACAGTGGGAGCAGCAGTTCGCCGGCGTGGGACCGCCGGTGCTGCCGCAACCCCTGCGAGCTGTCAAACTCCTCACCGCAGTACAGGCAGACGTAGGGCTGACCACTGGTGAGACAGGGTGTAGGAGGCCATGGCAGAGCGCTCTCCACAAACCCGGCTGGGGCCGGGACGGTCGCCGGCGTGCACCCGCTGGTGGGACAGCAGCTTGGAGGAGCGGGTGAAGCCCTTGCCGCACTGGGTTCAGGTGTAGGGACGCTTGCCGGTGTGGGTGCGCTCGTGCTACAGCAGCCTGCTGGACTGGGTGAAGCCCTTGCTGCACTGGGCGCAAGTGTAGGGACGCTCGCCGCTGTGGGTGCGCTCATGCTTCAGCAGGTTGCTGGACTGGGTGAAGCCCTTGCTGCACTGGGCGCAGGTGTAGGGGCGCTCGCCGGTGTGGGTGCGCTGGTGCTACAGCAGCCTGCTGGACTGGGTGAAGCCCTTGCCGCACTGGGAGCAAGTATAGGGGCGCTCGCCAGTGTGTATGCGCCAGTGCTCCTTCAGGTACGTGGGCGACTTGAAGCCTCTCCCCCTCCCTTCCCACTCTCCCCCTTACGCCACCCCTCGCCCTCCCTCACCCCTCTCTCCCCCCCTCCCTTCCCCCTCCTCCCTCTACCCCCTCCACCTAATACCGCCCCTACCCCCTCTTCCCCTCTTCCACCTCCCCCCCTACCCTCTCCCACCACTTCCCCCTCCCTCCCCATTCTTCCACTTATCTCCTCCCACCCCCCATTCCCCAGCCCTCTCCCTCCCCACTTTCCCCCCCTCCCTCCACTCTTCCTATTCTCTCCCCCTCCCCCACCCTCTCACCCCCTCCTGCACCCCTCTCTCCTCCTCCCTTTCCCCCGTCCCCTCCCACCCCAACCCTTTCTCCCCCCACCTCTCCTCTTCACCATCCCCCCCTACCCCCTCTTCCGCACTCTTACCTCCCCCCTCCCTCTCCACCTACCCCTCCCCTCCCACCCCACTTTCCCCTCCCACTCCCTCCTCTCCCCTTCCCCCACCCCTCTCCCCCTCCACTCTCCTCCTCCACCCCTCTTCACCCCCATCTCCCCCCCACCCCTTCCCCTCTCTTGCACCACTCCCCGCTACCCCTCGCCCACCCCCTACCCCTCCCCCGCTCTCCTCCCACTCCCCATCCCCCTCTCCCCCTCCCAAATCTCTCGTTTCCACTTCCTCCTCGCCACTCCCTCCCCTCTCCCCACCCTGTCTCCCACTCCCCCCACCTGTGTGTTTGGGGGTGTGGTTAGTGTGAGTGTGATGCCGCAGCCCCTCGCCCCACGCAAACGCGCGTTGGGGAAACAGACCCAACTGGTCTGCACTTGGTCTAGACTATATTTAAAACTGTGTGTGTGTGTGTGTGTTTCTGCCCGACTTGTGGCTGCCAGCCTTTGATTCGTTGCTACGCCAACACCAGACGCAGAATCGCCGAGATTTTTTCCATTTCGGTAGAGATTTCACTTTTCATTCCAAGTATCCACTCCTGATTAAATTTCGTCGTGTTTATGTACACATTTTTAATTAAATCATTTAAAATAAAATTTTAATAAAAGCATTGTGCATTGTGATGTCACAATGCCCAATGCTCACAGATGTCCAGTCGGAATGGATCCATTTACATATGCCTTTGCAGCAGCCTCAGCCCCACTCCCGCAGCCTGTGTCGAAGCGCGTCATCACGTGTGTGGGAATAGAGAAAGAGGATTGGGGGTGATAGGGAATGGGGAACAGATGGACTGGCCCTACCACTCTCCCTCCCCACTATTTCCCCTCTCTCCCCCCACCCCTCCCTCCACACTCTTCCCCCTCTCTCGTCTACCCCATCTCCCTCCTCCCCCCCTCCACCACACCTCTCTCCCTCTCCCCCACACCTTTCTGCCCCTCCCCCATCCCTCTCTCCCCCTCCCCCATCCCTCTCTCCCCCTCCCCATCCCATCTCCCCCTCCTCATCCCTCTCCCCCTTCCCTCCCCCACACCCCTTCCGTCCCCCACCGCCCCTTCCCTCTCTCCCCCACCCCTTTCCCCCTCCCCACTCTACCCCATCTCCTTCCTCGCCTCCCTCCCCTCTCCCCCACACCTCTCTCCCCCACCCCTCTCTCCTCCCGCTCTCCATCTCCCTCCCCTCCTCCCACACCATCCCTCCCTTCCCCACCACCCTTCCCTCTCTACCCCATCCCCTTCCCTCTCTCCCCCCATCCCCTTCCCCTACCTCTGTCCCTCTTCCACCACTCGCCCTACCCCTCCCACCCCACTTCCACTTCTCTCCCCCTTACCCCACCCCTCTCCGTCCCCCACCCCTCTCTCTTCCCCTCCCTCCCCTCTCCCCCCCACCCCTTCTGCTCTGTCCCTCTTCCACCACCTCCCCTACGCCTCTCCCCCTCCATCCCTCCCCACTCTTCCACTTCTCTCCCCCAACATTTCCTCCAACATTTCAAAGACGTTCAGGGTTGTAGATTAATCAGCCTCCGCAAAATTGTTAAATTGTCCCTAATGTGCGTAGGAAAGTGCTAGTGTACGGGGTGATCGCTGGTCGGCGCGGACTCCGCGGGCCGAAAGACCTGCATCTAAACTAAACCAAAGAAGGGTCTCGACCCAAAATGTTACCCATTGATTCTCTCCACAGATGCTGCCTGGCCCGCTGAGTTATTCCAGCACTTTGTGTCTATCTTCTCCACAGATGCTGCCTGACCCGCTGAGTTATTCCAGCATTTGTGTCTATCTTCTCCAAAGATGTCTCTTGCTCTGTCTCTCTCTCTGTCTCTCTTTCTGTCTCTCTCTCTCTCTCTGTCTCACTCTCTGTCTCTCTCTGTCTCTTCCTTTGTCTCTCTCTCTCTGTGTCTCTCTCTGTGTCTCTCTCTGTGTCTCTGTCTCTCTGTCTCTCTGTCTCTCTGTCTCCCTGACAGAATGGAAAAGGAGGTGGGGTAGCGTTGCTGGTTAGAGAGGAGATTAACGCAATAGAAAGGAAGGACATTAGTTTGGAGGATGTGGAATCGATATGGGTAGAGGTGCGAAACACTAAGGGGCAGAAAATGCTAGTGGGAGTTGTGTACAGGCCACCTAACAGTAGTAGTGGAGTTGGGGATGGCATCAAACAGGAAATTAGAAATGCGTGCAACAAAGGTAAAACAGTTATAATGGGTGACTTCAACTTACATATAGATTGGGTGAATCAAATTGGCAGGGGTGCTGAGGAAGAGGATTTCTTGGAATGTATGGAATGAACAAGTTAGGGCTTTAATCTTTGGAGCGCAGAAGGTTAAGGGGGGGACTTGATAGAGGTCTTTAAAATGATGAGAGGGATAGACAGAGTTGACGTGGATAAGCTTTTCCCACTGAGAGTAGGGAAGTTTCAAACAAGGGGACATGACTTGAGAATTAAGGGACAGAAGTTTAGGGGTAACATGAGGGGGAACTTCTTTACTCAGAGAGTGGTGGCTGTGTGGAATGAGCTTCCAGTGAAGGTGGTGGAGGCAGGTTCGTTTTTACCATTTAAAAATAAACTGGATAGTTATATGGACGGGAAAGGAATGGAGGGTTATGGTCTGAGCGCAGGTATATGGGCCTAGGGGAGAATACGTGTTCGGCACGGACTAGAAGGGTCGAGATGGCCTGTTTCCGTGCTGTAATTGTTATATGGTTAGCGGGATAGTTTTCTAAACCAACATGTAGAGGAACCAACGAGAGAGCAGGCTATTCTTGACTGGGTATTGAGTAATGAGGAAGGGTTAGTTAGTAGTCTTGTTGTGCGTGGCCCCTTGGGCAAGAGTGACCATAATATGCTTGAGTTCTTCATCAGGATGGAGAGTGACATTCAGAAACAAGGGTTCTGATCTTAAAGAAAGGTAACTTTGAGGGTATGAGACGTGAATTGGCCAAGATAGACTGGCAATTGATTCTTAAAGGGTTGACGGTGGATATGCAATGGAAGGCATTTAAAGACTGCATGGATGAACTACAACAATTGTTCATCCCAGTTTGGCAAAAGAATGAATCAGGGAAGGTAATGCATCCGTGGATAACAAGGCAAATCAGGGATAGTATCAAAACAAAAGATGAAGCATACAAATTAACCAGAAAAAGCAGCCTATTGGGAGGAATTCAGAGTCCAGCTGAGGAGGACAAAAGGCTTAATTAGGAAAGGGAAAATAGATTATGAAAGAAAACTGGCAGGGAACATAAAAACTGACTGCAAAAGTTTTTATAGATATGTGAAGAGAAAAAGATTAGTTAAAACAAATGTAGGTCCCTTGCAGTCAGAAACAGGTGAATTGATCATGGGAAACAAGGACATGGCAGATCAATTGAATAATCACTTTGGTTCTGTCTTCACTAAGGAAGACATAAATAATCTGCTGGAAATAGCAGGGGACCGGGGGTCAAATGAGATGGAGGAACTGAGTGAAATCCAGGTTAACCGGTGGTGTTAGGTAAATTGAATGGATTAAAGGCTGATAAATCCCCAGGGCCAGATAGGCTGCATCCCAGGGTACTTAAGGAAGTAGCCCCAGAAATAATGCATGTATTCGTGATAATTTTTCAAAACACTTTAGATTCTGGAGTAGTTCCTGAGGATTGGAGGGTAGCTAACATAACCCCACTTTTTAAAAAGGGAGGGAGAGAGAAAACGGGGAATTACAGACCAGTTAATCTAACATCGTTGTGGGGAAACTGTCAGTTATTAAAGATGGGATAGCAGCACATTTGGGAAGTGGTGAAATCATTGGACAAAGTCAGCATGGATTTATGAAAGGTAAATCATGTCTGACGAATCTTATAGAATTTTTCGAGGATGTAACTAGTACAGTGGATAAGGGAGAACCAGTGGATGTGTTATATCTGGACTTTCAGAAGGCTTTCGACAAGGTCCCACATAAGAGATTAGTATACAAATTTAAAGCACACGGCATTGGGGGTTCAGTATTGTTGTGGATAGAGAACTGGCTGGCAGACAGGAAGCAAAGAGTAGGAGTAAACGGGTCCTTTTCACAATGGTAGGCAGTGACTAGTGGGGTACCGCAAGGCTCAGTACTGGGACCACAGCTATTTACAATATATATTAATGATTTGGATGAGGGAATTGAATGCAACATCTCCAAGTTTGCGGATGACACAAAGCTGGGGGGCAGTGTTAGCTGTGAGGAGGATGCTAGGAGGCTGCAAGGTGACTTGGATAGGCTGGGTGAGTGGGCAAATGCATGGCAGATGCAGTATAATGTGGATAAATGTGAGGTTATCCACTTGGGTGGCAAAAACAGGAAAGTAGACTTTAATTATCTGAATGGTGGCTGATTAGGAAAAGGGAAGATGCAACGAGACCTGGGTGTCATGGTACACCAGTCATTAAAAGTAGGCATGCAGGTGCAGCAGGCAATGAAGAAAGCGAATGGTATGTTAGCATTCATAGCAAAAGGATTTATGTATAGGAGCAGGGCGGTTTTACTGCAGTTGTACAGGGTCTTGGTGAGACCACACCTGGAGTATTGCGTACAGTTTTGGTCTCCTAATCTGAGGAAAGACATTCTTGCCATAGAGGGAGTACAGAGGAGGTTCACCAGACTGATTCTTGGGATTCAGGACTTTCATATGAAGAAAGACTGGATAGATTCGGCTTGTACTCGCTAGAATTTAGAAGATTGAGGGGGGATCTTATAGAAACGTACAAAATTCTTAAGGGGTTGGACAGGCTAGATGCAGGAAGATTGTTCCCGATGTTGGGGAAGTCCAGGACAAGAGGTCACAGTTTAAGGATAAGGGGGAAATCTTTTAGGACCGAGATGAGAAAAACATTTTTCACACAGAGTGGTGAATCTCTGGAATTCTCTGCCACAGGGTAGTTGAGGCCAGTTCATTGGCTATATTTAAGAGGGAGTTAGATGTGGCCCTTGTGGCTAAAGGTATCAGGGGGTATGGAGAGAAGGCAGGTACAGGATACCGAGTTGGATGATCAGCCATGATCATATTGAATGGCGGTGCAGGCTCGAAGGGCCGAATGGCCTATTCCTGCATCTATTTTCTATGTTGCTATGTTTTTCTGTCTCTCTCTCTATCTCTCTCTTCCACGCTCATCTCCCTCTCTCTCTGTATCTCTGTCTTCCTCTGTCTGTCTCTCTCTCTGTCCCTCTGTCTCTGTGTCTCTGTCTCTCTGTCCCTCTGTCTGTCCCTCTCTCCCTGTTTCTGCCTCTCTCTCTCTCTTCCTCTCTCTCTGTCCCTCTCTCTCTCTGCCTCTGTCTGTCTGTCTGCCTCTGTCTGTCTGCCTCTGTCTCCCTCTCTCACTCTGTATTGAGTCTAGAAGTTGGGAGGTCACGTTGCAATTGTACAAGACGCCGGTGAGGCTATATTTTGATATATATTTTTTTATTAAAGGTAATCAATTACAATGCTTCAAACAACTTTATATCAAATTAATTCAATTTGCATTAAGTAAAACACTAGTAATACGTATCTACTATTTTTTTTAGAAATAATGATAGAAAAAGAATAGAACAGTTATAAATCATTAAGAGAGTGATTAAATAATAATTTGATTATATATAAGAAAGAAAAGAGAAACGAAAAAAAAAAATAAAATAAATAAATGAAAAACCACAATATGTATTGTTAATAACACTACTACAAGTGATAGTATCAATAAAGACATATATGTTAATTCCAATATAAAAATGAATTATTCTCACCAAATCCCGCAGGGTGCACGCCGAGCTGTGTTGCCAAGAACAGCTACTTCTCTAAATACTGTATATATGGAGACCATATCTGTTCAAAAGAATTATACTTGTCCAATAGGACAAATCTAATTCTTTCCAGATGTAACGTCTCCATCATCTCTGTTGCCCACATTTTGGTTGTGGGGGATAATGTTCCCTTCCAAAATTTCAATATGATTTTTTTCCCAATTATCAAACAGTAATCAAAGAAATTTCTTTGATTTACTGTAAGTGATAGATGTAAATCCGGAATTCCAAATATTATTAGCTTTGGGTTAGGGTCCAATTTAACTTTGATGACTTCAGAAATAACTTTAAAAATTTCTGTCCAGTAATAATTCAATTTAGGACATGTAACGAAACTATGTATTAAATTTGCCTCTGCTTTCTTGCACTTATCACAAATAGCGGAGAGATTCGGAAAAATACTATTTAATTTAGTTTTCGAATAATGTAACCTATATAATACTTTAAATTGTATCAATATATGTCTGGCGTTTAATGAACACCGGTGTATTCGTTGTAGGCTTTCTTCCCAGTTTTCTTTTGTTATAGCCAATCCCATTTCATTTTCCCATGCTTGACGATATATTTCCGTTATTGGATTCTCCTTATCCAAAATGATGATATATATAGGCTATTAGTTTTTCTGTATTTGGATATAAATTAAACAGTTCGTCTAACAATCCTGCTTCTTTATTTTTATAATCTTGTGTATTAGATTTAATATAATCTCTAATTTGTAAATACCTAAACAAATGTTGTGGAGACAATCCATAAATATCTTGTAACTCCTGGAATAAAAGAAATTTTCCTTTTCTATAAAGGTGTTCTATCCTTGTAATTCCTAAATCATCCCATTGTTTAAACCCCCCATCTAATATAGCAGGTTTAAACGATGGGTTATTCATAATTGGTAATCTAAATGAGAGATTATCCAAATGTAGAGTCTTAACTATTTGTTTCCAAATACGTCTATTATTATATATTATTAGGTTGTCTTTATAATTTTTTTTTTGTACTTCCGTTGGTGCAAAAATTATCGAACCTACATTGAAAGGTAGACAGTCTTCCTTTTCTATATTTAACCATGTCGGTTCATGATCCATATTTACCCACCAGAAATTCATATTCTTAATCTGAACAGCCCAAAAATAATATAAAAAGTTTGGAAGTGCTAATCCTCCATTTATCTTAGCTTTGCATAGATGTTTTTTATTTATTCTGTGATTTTTATAATCCCAAATAAAACTATTAACAATATTATCAATTTTTTTTAAAAAAGTTTTCGGAAGAAAAAAAGGAATAGCCTGAAACAAATATAACAACTGTGGTAGAAATACCATCTTTATGGCACTTATTCTACCAATCATGGATATAGGAAGTGTTTTCCAATATAAAATATTTTTTCTAAGTTTATCTAATAGTTGAGGATAGTTGGATTTAATTAATGAGTTATGAGTTTTAGTTACGTTAATCCCTAAATATTTATGTTTGTCTGTAACTACTTTTAATGGGTATTGTAGTAATGTATTTAGATTTATTCCTGTTATTGGCATAATCTCGCTTTTATCCCAATTAATCCTATACCCAGAAAATGCACCAAACTTAGTTATAATGTTTAGCAGATTGGGAATACTAATTTCCGGTTTTGTAATATAAATCAAAACATCATCTGCATATAAAGAAATTTTATTAATTGTTGTATCAGTATTATAGCCATATATTTCAGGTTCAGATCTAATTTTTTCCGCCAATGGTTCTATCACCAATGCGAACAATAAGGGTGATAACGGACATCCCTGTCTGCATCCCCTAGAGAGTTTAAATTTGGCTGATAAAATTTGGTTAGTCAAAATTCTTGCAATAGGATTCGAATATAAAATTCTTACCCATTTACAAAATCTATCCCCCAATTGAAACTTTTCCATTATATTAAATAAATACATCCATTCCACCTGATCAAACGCTTTTTCTGCATCTAATGATATAACCGCTAGTTCCGTATCTCGTATTCTTTTTGAATATATAATATTAAACAAGCGTCTGAGATTATGGGATGAATAACGTTTTGGGATAAAACCTGTTTGATCATAATGTATTAATTTAGAGATCACTAAACTTAATCTCCTAGATAAGACCTTAGTTAATATTTTTTGGTCTGTATTTAAAAGGGCAATCGCTCTATATGATCCAGGATCTTCCAAATCCTTATCTACTTTAGGGATGAGTGTAATTGTGGATTCATTTAGAGATTCTGGTAATTTTCCTTGGTCATATGCATATCTATACATTATTTGTAATCTTGGAGAAATCAGATCTTGAAATGTTTTATAAAATTCTGCACTCAGGCCATCCGGGCCCGCTGCTTTTCCGTTCTTTAGCGAACTAATTGATTCTATAATGTCTTTTACTGTTATTTCAGCATTTAACAATTCTCTACCTTCCTGATCTAAGCTATTGATTTGACATTCTTGTAAAAATATTTCCATACTATCTGTTTGTCCTGTTAGTTTTGACAAATAAAGATTTTTATAATATTGTAAAAATCTATCATTAATATCTTTTGGAGTAGTCAATATATTTCCATACTCAGATCTAATTCCGTGTATCATCTTCTCATCTTCTAATTTTCTAAGCTGTCGTGCTAGTAATTTTTGTGGTTTATCTCCAAATTCAAAATACACTTGTTTAGTTTGTTGAAAAAGTTTAATAACTTGATTAGAATATATTTTATTTAATCTATATTTTACTGATGCAATTTTATTACTTAACTCTTTGGAAGGCTGTTTTATATTTTCATTATCTAGACGTTTTATCTCATTTTCTAAATTTTGTTCTATTTTTCGATTTTCTTTATTGAGATGTGCTTGTGCGGATATTATTGCGCCACGCATGAATGCCTTAAATGTGTCCCAAAATAGTGATGGGGAAATTTCAGGATTATCATTAGTTTCAAAAAATAATTTAATCTGATCCATCACATATTTACAACAGTCATTGTCCTTTAATATCTGAGGGTTAAATCTCCAGGTAGTAGTTTTATTAGATATATCTTTTAATTTTATCTTAAATGTTAATGGCGCATGATCCGAGATGATAATATTATGATATTTTGCGTCATACGTAAAAGGAAGTAATTTAGAATCTATTAAAAAATAATCTATCCTCGAATAGGTTCCATGTACGGGCGAGAAAAAAGAATATTCTCGTCCGGATGGATTATCTAACCTCCAGATGTCTTTAATATTAGATGTATTGATAAAAGCATTTATGAATTTACTTGATTTCGAGGCAGCTTTCCTTTTTGCAGATGATCTATCTAAGTAGTTATCTAAAGTACAATTTAAATCACCTCCAATTATTAAATTGTGTTGAGTGGATAAAGGAATATTATTAAATATTTTCTTAAAAAATAATGGATTATCAAAATTAGGGGCATATATGTTCATTAAAATTACCTTTTTTGAATATAATTCCCCTGTAATTATTACATATCTGCCTTCTTTATCCTCTATAATAGAACTTTGTATGAAAGGTATACCTTTGCGAATAATTATTGCAACTCCTCTAGATTTATGTATAAATGTAGAATGATACACCTTAGAAATCCATTTAGCTGTTAATCTATGTTGAGCATCTTTTTTAAGATGAGTCTCTTGAAGGAAAATGACATCTGTCTTCAATCTGTTCAACTGAGCTAACACCTTTCCCCTTTTAATTGGTTCATTAATTCCTTTTACATTCCAACTGCAGAAGGTTACTCCATCACCCCCAGTCTTCACCTTTATATCATGCATTTTACTATTAGGGTGGCTTTTTTTGGAGTAGCTTTCTTGACTCCCCCAGCTCCCCGTTGCACCCGGACATCAATCCAATGAGAATTTCTATCCACCTTAATCCGCATCTATGTCTTCTTAAACTATATACACAATATCCTTCACATCTACATTCAAATAATATATAATATCAGATCAATAAAAAACAAAAACAATAAGAAATATCAATAATAAAAAAAAAGTAAAGGGTGTTAATAGGGTGCTCAGAAAAAAAAGAAACTACACTTATATAGTGTGTAGTATGTGAAGGTGAAAGCCACACTAACGTGGCCATTAATCTAAAGACTTCCGTTTTTTTAATTTAAAAAAAAGATGTTAATTATACCAGCTCCTATCTCAAATGCTATATATATTGGGGTAGGGTACTAACTTTATATACTAAGTACTTAGTAATTATTTCTATTATTCATATTACTATTTGCTAATTACTAATATCAATTGTATTTAATACTATAATATGTAATACTATTATCATGGAATAATTAAATATTTTCTAATAATTAATACAGAACTACAACTACATGTCCATTATTCCACTTCCTTCTAAGTGAGTATTTCATAACCACAGGTCGATGATAAAAGTCCAGTTCTCTCCTTCTCCCTCGGGTCCTTCCTCCACGTCTTCTCTCTCTTCATCTTCTGGCTTCTGCTGTATGCCTCGGGTGAATTCCAATGCTTCAGTATACTTAACGAAACGATATCCTAGTGGCGGCGCGGCTCTGGCTGCAGCGGCTCTCCGGCAGTCCTGTTTGTTTTGTGTTTTTTGGGTTGTTTATTTTCGTTTTGGTTAGTCTAGTTTTGGTTTTTGGTTTGTGTTGGGGGGGGGGGGGGTTGAAACGGGGCTTGCTGTCTCTCCCTGCGGGGGAATGCGACTTTTTTTGTCGTATTCCCCTTCTCTGCCTCCGTCTGCGCTGAGGCCTAATGGCGGAGCTGGCGACCTCGAGGCTCAGGAGGCAGAGCCCGCCAGGACTCGCACTGAGCTCGCTCCCGTGAGGACGGCCCGGCTCGGGGCTGGAACAGGGCTTTCGTGAGGGGCTGTGACGCTACCGTGAGGACGGCCGGCCCGAGGAAGGAACGGTGCTCCCGTCGGAGTAGCCGAGCTCGGGGAGGTACGGCGTTCCCAGCCTGAGGGAGGATGACAATAAAAGGCTATTCTATTCTATTCTATTCTATTCTATTCTATTCTATTCTATTCCTTGTCATCATAAGTTACTCTCAGTATTGCTGGGTACATCAAGCCATATCTCAGATCCTTAGTATTCTGTAAATTCCCTCAGGATACCTCTTGTTTCTCTAAATAGTGATCTTTTCTTGGCCACTTCTGCTGGGCAGTCTCTAAAAATACTGATGTTGTCTCCCTCGTATTTCAGGTTTCTCTTTTTTATTATTATCTTCATCATTTCTTCGAAGACATGATCAAAGGCCACTTTTACAATCATTTGTCTGGGCGATGAACCTATCCCAGGAGCCCGTCTTAGAGCCCTATGTGCACGGCTCAACAGGGGTTCATGATCCAAATTCAGAATATCCTTTAAAAGTTTTGCAACAAATTTTCGAGGATCTTGATTCCCCTCACGACCTTCGCTCAGACCAACTATACGCAATTTTTTACGGCGTTGGCGTCCCTCCAGATCAATACATTTCTCGTTTGTTTTGCGTAATAATTCTAAGAGGCGTTTGTTCTCGGCACGGAGTTTTTCGGTCTCCTTAGTATTCAGTTCAGCAATCTTAGTTAGCTCTTTAATTGCTTCGCCTTGTTGGTCTAGCGAAATTATAGTAGGATCTATCTTGCCATCCAGCTTTCTTTCAATCCCAGCAGCTATATCATTTACCTCCTCGATTTGAGTTTGTAACTCGGCATTAGCCTTTTCCTTCCACTCATCCATCATATTTCTTACCGTCATTATAACTTGTTTTATTAAGTCTTCTTTAATTTTCTCGTGAGACACCAGCATATCCGCTTTTAAACTTTTTATCTCCTCCATATACTCCTTCCTCTGCTTCTTTATCTCACCTAGAATGGTAGTCTTGAGTTCCTCCATTTCAGCTTTCCTCTGTGAGATATCTTCTTGAGAAGCAGCAGCAGCACCCGAGCTCAGGCCTGTTTCCCTTCTCGTAGCTTTTTTTCCAGTGGTGGGGGGAGGGGAGCGCTGGGTCATAATTTCTTCTTAAAATCGCGCGCCTGATGACGTCACGCACCTTTTAAACGCTGCCGGAGCCGTTTACAATCGATCTCCTGTGGTAAGTGCGTTTGTTTGACCCTTTTACCCCCGTTTTAAATTCATTTTTTTGCGGAGCTGTAATGGCGCGATTCCACTCACATCGTGGCGCCAACCGGAAGTCGTGAGGCTACATTTTGAGTATTGCGTTCAGTTCTGGGCACTGTGTTACAGGAAAGATGTCGTCAAGCTTGGAAAGGGCACAGAGAAGATTTACGAGGATGTTGCCGGGACTCGAGGGGCCTGAGCTACAGGGAGACGTTGGGCAGGGCTGGGACTATTCCTTGGAGCACAGGAGGATGAGAGGCAATCTTATAGTGTACAAAATCACCAGAGGAATAGATCGGGTCGACGCACAGAGTCTCTTGCCCAGAGCAGGGGAATCGAGGACCAGAGGACATGGGTTGAATGAGGCGGGGGTGGGAAAAATTGAATAGGAACCTGAGGAGCAACATTTCCACACAGAGGGTGGTGGGTGTATGGAACGAGCTGCTGGAGGAGTGAGTTGAGGCTGGGACTATCACAACACTTGGACAGGTACATGGATAGGACGGGTTTGGAGGGATATGGGCCAAACGCGGGCAGCAGGTGGGACTAGTGTAGATGGGGCATGTTGGCCGGTGTGGGCAAGTTGGGCCAAATGGCCTGTTTCCGCCCTCTATCACTCTCTCTCTCTCTCTCTGTCTCTCTCTCTCTCTGTGTTTCTCTCTCCCTGCTTCTCTCTCTCTTTCTGTTTCTCTGTCTCTCTGTCTCTCTCTCTCCCTCTCTCTCTCTCTATCTCAGTCTGAAGAAGAGTCTCGACCCGAAACGTCACCCATTCCTTCTCTCCTGACTGACCCGCTGAGTTACTCCAGCACTTTGTGTCTATCTTCGGTGTAATCCAGCATCTGCAGTTCCTTATCACACTCTCTCTCTGTCACTCTCTCTGTGTTTCTCTCTGTCTCTCTCTCCCTCGTTCTCTCACACTTTCCCTCTCTCTCCCACTCTCTCTCTCACCCTCTCTCCCTCTCTGTATTGAGTCTAGAAGTTGGGAGGTGACGTTGCAATTGTACAAGACGTTGGTGAGGCTACATTTAGAGTATTGTGTTCAGTTCCAGGCACCGTGTTACAGGAAAGATGTCGTCGAGCTTGGAAAGGGCGCGGAGAAGATTTACGAGGATGTTGTCGGGCTCGAGGGGCCTGAGCTACAGGGGCGAGGTTGGGGCAGGCTGGGACTCTATTCCTTGTAGCGCAGGAGGATGAGGGGTGATCTTATAGAAGTGTACAAAATCAACAGAGGAATAGATTGGGTAGACGCACAGAGTCTCTTGCCCAGAGTAGGGGAATCGAGGACCCGAGGCCATGTGTTTAAGGTGAGTGAGGCGGGGGTGGGAAAAATTGAATAGGAATCTGAGAGGTGTATGGAACGAGCTGCCGGAGGGGGTAGTTGAGGCTGGGACTATTGCAACACTTGGACAGGTACATGGATGGGACAGGTTTTGTGGGATATGGACCAAACGCGGGCAGGTAGTTCTTGTGTAGATGGGGCATGTTGGTTGGGGTGGGACTAGTGTAGATGGTGCATGTTGGTCGGGGTGGGACTAGTGTAGATGGGCATGTTGGTTGGGGTGGGACTAGTGTAGATGGGGCATGCTGGTCGGGGTGGGACTACTAGTGTAGATGGGACATGATGGTCGGGGTGGGACTAGTGTAGATGGGGCATGTTAGTCGGGGTGGGACTAGTGTAGATGAGGCATGTTGGTCGGGGTGGGTCTAGTGTAGATGGGGCATGTTGGTCGGGGTGAGCCTACTGCAGATGGGGCATGTTGGTCGGGGTGAGCCTACTGCAGATGGGGCATGTTGGTCGGGTGAGACTTGTGTAGATGGGGCATGTTGGTCGGGGTGAGACTAGTGTAGATGGGGCACGTTGGTCGGGGTGAGACTTGTGTAGATGGGGCATGTTGGTCGGGGTGAGCCTACTGCAGATGGGGCATGTTGGTCGGGGTGGGACTAGTGTAGTTGGGGCATGTTGGTCGGGGTGAGACTGGTGTAGATGGGGCATGTTGGTCGGGGTGAGACTAGTGTAGATGGGGCATGTTGGTCGGGGTGAGCCTACTGTAGATGGGGCATGTTGGTCGGGGTGGGACTAGTGTAGTTGGGGCATGTTGGTCGGGGTGAGACTTGTGTAGATGGGGCATGTTGGTCGGGGTGGGACTAGAAACATAGAAACATAGAAATTAGGTGCAGGAGTAGGCCATTCGGCCCTTCGAGCCTGCACCGCCATTCAATATGATCATGGCTGAACATCCAACTCAGTATCCCGTACCTGCCTTCTCTCCATACCCTCTGATCCCCTTAGCCACATCTAACTCCCTCTTAAATATAGCCAATGAACTGGCCTCGACTACCCTCTGTGGCAGGGAGTTCCAGAGATTCACGACTCTCGACTAGTGTAGATGGGGCATGTTGGTCGGGGTGAGCCTACTGCAGATGGGGCATGTTGGTCGGGGTGGGACTAGTGTAGATGGGGCATGTTGGTCGGGGTGGGACTACTGCAGATGGAGCATGTTGGTCGGGGTGGGTCTAGTGTAGATAGGGCATGTTGGTCGGGGTGGGACTAGTGTAGATGGGGCATGTTGGTCGGGGTGGGACTAGTGTAGACGGGGCATGTTGGGCGGGGTGGGACGTGTAGATGGGGCATGTTGGTCGGGGTGAGCCTACTGCAGATGGGGCATGTTGGTTGGGGTGGGTCTAGTGTAGATGGGCATGTTGGTCGGGGTGGGACTAGTGTAGATGGGGCATGTTGGTCGGGGTGGGACTAGTGTAGACGGGGCATGTTGGGCGGGGTGGGACGTGTAGACGGGGCATGTTGGTCGGGGTGAGCCTACTGCAGATGGGGGCATGTTGGTTGGGGTGGGTCTAGTGTAGATGGGGCATGTTGGTCGGGGTGGGACTAGTGTAGATGGGGCATGTTGGTCAGGGTGGGACTAGTGTAGACGGGGCATGTTGGGCGGGGTGGGACGTGTAGACGGGGCATGTTGGTCGGGGTGAGCCTACTGCAGATGGGGCATGTTGGTTGGGGTGGGTCTAGTGTAGATGGGGCATGTTGGTCGGGGTGGGACTAGTGTAGACGGGGCATGTTGGTCGGGGTGAGCCTACTGTAGATGGGGCATGTTGGTTGGGGTGGGTCTAGTGTAGATGGGGCATGTTGGTCGGGGTGGGACTAGTGTAGACGGGGCATGTTGGTCGGGGTGAGCCTACTGTAGATGGGGCATGTTGGTTGGGGTGGGTCTAGTGTAGATGGGGCATGTTGGTCGGGGTGGGCAAGTTGGGCTGAAGGGCCTGATTCCGCGCTGCATCTCTCTCTCTCTCTCTCTCTCTCTCTCTCTCCCTGTTTGTCTCTGTGTCCCTATCTGTCTCTTTCTCTCTCTTTCTGTCTGTCTGTCTGTCTGTCTGTCTCTCTCTCTCTCTTTCTTTCGCCCACACTGAAGTCACACTAGCTTCTCATTTTCAGCCGGTTTCCTTTACTGTGTCTCTCTCTCTCTCTCTGTCTCTCTCTCATTGTCTCTCTCTCATTGTCTCTCTCATTCTCTCTCTCTCTCTCTCTGACTCTCTATCTCTCTCTCTCTATATCTCTCTCTGTCTGTCTCTCTGTCTCTTTGTCTCTCTCTCTCTCTGTCTTTCTTTCTCTCCCTCTTTCTCTCTCTCTATCTCTCTCTCTCTCTCTCTCTGTCCCGCTCTCTCTCTCTCTCTCTCTCTCTCTCTATCTCTCTCTCTGTCTATCTCTCTGTCTATCTCTCTCTGTTTCTCACTCTCTCCTCCCTTACTCTCAGTCTGAAGAAGGGTCTCAACTCGAAATGTTACCCATTCCTTCTCTCCAGAGATGCTGCCTGACCGACTCAGTTACTCCAGCACTTTGTGTCTATCTTCGGTGTAAACCAGCATCTGCAGTACTTCCCCACTCTTTCTCTCTCGCTCTCTCTATAGCTCTCTCTCTCTCCCTCTGTCACTTCCTCTCTCTCCCTCTGTCTCTGTCTCTCTCTGTCTGTCTCTCTCCCTCTGTCTGTCTCTCTCTCTATGTCTCTCTCTCGCTCTCTCTGTGTCTCTCTCTGTGTCTCTGTCTCTCTCACTATACATATAACCATATAACATATAACAATTACAGCACGGAAACAGGCCATCTCGGCCCTTCTAGTCCGTGCCGAACACTTATTCTCACCTAGTCCCATGTACCTGCACTCAGACCATAACCCTCCATCCCTTTCCCGTCCATATACCTATCCAATTTATTTTTAAATGATAAAATCGAACCTGCCTCCACCACTTCCACTGGAAGCTCATTCCACACAGCTACCACTCTCTGAGTAAAGAAGTTCCCCCTCATGTTACCCCTAAACTTCTGTCCCTTAATTATAAAATCATGTCCTCTTGTTTGAATCTTCCTTACTCTCAATGGAAAAAGCTTATCCACGTCAACTCTGTCTATCCCTCTCATCATTTTAAAGAACTCTATCAAGTCCCCCCCTTAACCTTCTGCGCTCCAAAAAATAAAGACCTATCTTGTTCAACCTTTCTCTGTAACTTAGGTGCTGAAACCCAGGCAACATTCTAGTAAATCGCCTCTGTACTCTCTCTACTTTGTTGACATCTTTCCGATAATTTGGCGACCAAAATTGTACACCATACTCCAGAATTGGCCTCACCAATGCCTTGTACAATTTTAACATTACATCCCAACTTCTATACTCAATGCACATCAAAAGCTTTCTTTACCACCTTATCTACATGAGATTTATTTACCACCTTATCTACATGACATGCACCAGGACGGGTGCTCAAGGAATGTGCGGATGAGTTAGCAGAAGTGCTAACAGACATCTTCATCATCACTTAGTCAAGCCATTGTCCCCACATGCCTCAAAACTTCCATAATAATCCCAATAGCAAAG
The DNA here is from genome assembly GCF_010909765.2 of Amblyraja radiata. NCBI lineage: Eukaryota > Metazoa > Chordata > Chondrichthyes > Rajiformes > Rajidae > Amblyraja > Amblyraja radiata. The sequence goes on from NC_045988.1 coordinate 371,323, forward strand.
AAATCAGTTGTGGCCTGCCTAAATGATTACCGCCCTGTCGCCCTAACCCCCATAGTAATGAAGTGCTTTGAACGCCTGGTTAAACCTCACATTACTGCCAGCCTCCCCTCATCGTTAGACCCCCTCCAGTTCGCCTATCGCCCCAAACGTTCTACAGAAGATGCCATCTCTACTACGCTGCACACAGTACTCACTCATCTGGAAAACAAAAACACCTTCGCCAGAATCCTGTATATTGACTTCAGCTCAGCCTTTAATACCATCATCCCACAGAGACTTGTGGAGAAACTAACCCTGCTGGGCCTCATAATCACCCTGTGTCACTGGATCTTGGACTTTCTGACAGAGAGACCGCAGTCAGTCCGTGTTGGCAAGAACACCTCAGGCTCGATCACGCTGAGCACTGGCTCCCCTCAAGGCTGTGTGCTCAGCCCGCTGTTGTTCACACTGCTCACACATGACTGTGCTGCTAGATTCAGGGACAACATGATTATAAAATTTGCAGATGACACCACAGTGGTGGGATTCATCAGTGGAGATGATGACACAATGTACAGGGGGGAAGTGAAACAACTAGTGGACTGGTGCGGCAACAACAATCTAGAATTAAACGTAGAAAAAACAAAGGAGATGATTGTCGACTTCAGGAGGTCGCAGCCCAAACACACACCCCTCAACATCAGTGGCACCACGGTGGAGAGTGGAGAGCATAAAGTTCCTCGGAGTGCAAATAACAGATAGTCTCACCTGGTCCAGGAACGTCACTGGGATTGTCAAACGGGCCCATCAGCGACTGCACTACCTGAGGAAACTCAAACAGGTCTCACTTCCCACCAACACCCTCAGGACCTTTTACAGGGGCACGGTGGAGTCTGTACTTACGTACTGCATGAACACGTGGTACTCCAACTGTAACTGCTCAGACAGGAAGTCTCTGCAGAGGGTAGTGAGGGGAGCAGAGAGGATCATTGGCGTCTCCCTACCCTCGGTACAAGAACTGTTCCAGAGCCGCTGCCTGAAAAAAGCACTGAGAATAGCAAAGGTCACACTGCACCCCCTTCACACACACCTGGATCTCCTGCCATCAGGCAAGAGATATCGTAGCATCAAAGCCCGGACAACCAGACTGCTAAACAGTTTCCTTCCACAGGCTGTGAGGCTGTCTTCCACAGGCTGTGAGGCTGTCTTCCACAGGCTGTGAGGCTGCTAAACAGTCACTCCACCTGATTCTGCTGCTTTTGCACTGACAATTTAATAACTGGCACTGAGTAATAACTCTGGCACTGGCTCAGGTCACCTAAATCAGCTGCCCTGGACATTTTCTGACTTTTTTTAAATTGTATTTTAATGTTGCTTTTTTACCTGCACTTTTTTTTTAAACTATTCATACTGTTTTTATCAGGAACTGGATTGTTTTTATTTATGTGTGAAATGTTTAAGTTTTTATGTGCGATGCTCCGGTATTCCCTGAGAAACGTCTTCTCATTTTGCACTGTACAAATTGTTGCTTTGCATGATGACAATAAAGAATGGTGATGAATCCACCTTCAGGGAACTATGCAGTTATTCCCTAGATCCCTCTGTTCACCTGCATTCTTCAATTCGCTACCATTTACCATGTACGTCCTATTTTGATTTGTCCTGCCAAGATGTAGCACCTTTACACTTATCAGCATTAAACTCCATCTGCCATCTTTCAGTCCACTCTTCCAACTGGCATAAATCTCTCTGTAGACTTTGAAAATCTACTTCATTATCCACAATCACCACCTATCTTAGTATCATCTGCATACTTACTAATCCAATTTACCACACCATCATCCAGATCATTGATGTACATGACAAACAACAGTGGACCCAACACAGATCCCTGTGGCACCCCACTAGTCACTGGCCTCCAACCTGACAAACACCATCCACCATTACTCTCTGGCATCTCCCATTCAGCCACTGTTGAATCCATCTTGCTACTCCACCATTAATACCCAACCAATTGAACCTTCTTAACCAACCTTCCATGTGGAACCTTGTCAAAGGCCTTACTGAAGTCCATATATACAACATCCACGCTTTACCCTCATCAATTTCCCGAGTAACCTCTTCAAAAAATTCAAGAAGATTAGTCAAACATGACCTTCCAGGCACAAATCCATGTTGACTGTTCCTAATCAGACCCTGTTTATCCAGATGCTTATATATATTATCTCTAAGTATCCTTTCCATTAATTTGCCCACCACTGACGTCAAACTAACAGGTCTATAATTACTAGGTTTACTCTTAGACCCCTTTTTAAAACAATGGAACAACATGCGCAGCACGCCAATCCTCCGGCACTATTCCCGTTTCTAATGACATTTGAAATATTTCTGTCATAGCCCCTGCTATTTCTACACTAACTTCCCTCAATGTCCTAGGGAATATCCTGTCCGGACCTGGAGACTTATCCACTTTTATATTTCTCAAAAGTGTCAGTACTTCCTCTTCTTTGAATCTCATAGTTTCCATAGCTACTCTGCTTGTTTCCCTTACCTCACATAATTCAATATCCTTCTCCTTGGTGAATACCGAAGAAAAGAAATTGTTCAATATCTCCCCATCTCTTTTGGCTCTGCAGATAGCTGTCCACTCTGACTCTCTAATGGACCAATTTTATCCCTCGTTATCCTTTTGCTATTAATATAGCTGTAGAAACCCTTTGGGTTTACTTTCACCTTACTTGCCAAAGCAACCTCATATCTTCTTTTAGCTTTTCTAATTTCTTTCTTAAGATTCTTTTTACATTCTTTATACTCCTCAAGCACCTCATTTACTCCATGCTGCCTATAATTATTGTAAATCTCCTTCTTTTTCCGAACCATGTGTCCAATTTCCCTTGAAAACCAGGGCTCTTTCCGTTTTTTACTATTTCCTTTCAACCGAACAGGGACATAAAGATTCTGTACTCTTAAAATTTCACCTTTAAATGTCCTCCATTTCTCTTCCACATCTTTCCCATAAAACAAAATGTCCCAATTTACTCCTTTTAAATCCTTTCGCATCTCCTCAAAGTTAGCCTTTCTCCAATCAAAAATCACAACCCTAGGTCCGGTTCTGACCCTCTCCATAATTATATTGAAACTAATGGTATTGTGATCACTGGGCCCGAACTGTTCCCCAACGCATACCTCTGCCACCTGACCCGTCTCATTTCCTAACAGGAGGTCCAGCACCGCTCCTTATCTAGTAGGTACTTCTATGTATTGCTGCAAAAAAACTATCCTGCACACATTTTACAAACTCCAACCCATCCAGCCCATTTACAGAATGTGTTTCCCAGTCTATGTGTGGAAAATTGAAATCTCCCACAATCACTACCTTGTGCTTACTACTAATATCTGCAATCTCCTTACATATTTGCTCTTCCAATTCTCGCTCCCCATTTGGCGGTCTATAATACACCCCTATAAGTGTTGCTACCCCTTTCCCATTTCTCAGTTCCACCCAAATAGCCTCCCTAGACGAGCCCTCTAATCTATCCTGCCAAAGCACTGCTGTAATATCTTCCCTGATAAGCAATGCAACACCTCCACCTCTTGCCCCTCCAATTCTATCACACCTGAAGCAACGAAATCCTGGAATATTTAGTTTCCAATCACAGCCCTCCTGCAACCATGTTTCACTGATCGCCACAACATCATACTTCCAGGTGTCAATCCAGGCTCTGAGTTCATCCACCTTTCTTACAATGCTCCTAGCATTAAAATATACACATTTAAGAAACCCACCCTCTCTTATTCTCTGTTTATTGTCTTTTTCTTCTCTCTCCCCTACATTTTGGGTCAGAGTGCTACAATTCTCTGCCTCATGCCTCACACACTGACTGCTAGCTTTCCCAATTTGAGTCCCTCCCCCCAACCATACTAGTTTAAAGTCTCCCCAGTAGCCTTTGCAAATCTCCCCGCCAGGATATTGGTCCCCCTCGAGTTCAAGTGCAACCCGTCCTTTCTGTACAGGTCACACCTTCCCCAAAAGAGGTCCCAATGATCCAGAAACTTGAATCCATACCCACTGCACCAGTCCCTCATCCACTCATTTATCCTCCACCTCGCTCCATTCCTACTCTCACTGTCGCGTGGCACAGGCAGTAATCCTGAGATTGTTACCTTTGCAGTCCTTCTCCTTAACTCTCTACCTAACTCCCTAAATTCTTCTTTCAGGACCTCTTCTCTTTTTTTACCTATGTCGTTGGTACCTATATGCACCACAACCTCAGGCTCCTCTCCCTCCCATTTCAGGATTTCTTGGACACGTTCAGACACATCCCTGATCCTGGCACCAGGGAGGCAAACTACCATCCGGGTCTCCTGTCTGCGTCCACCGAATCGCCTATCCGACCCCCTGACTATAGAGTCCCCTATTACAATTGCCCTCCTCTTCTTTTCCTTACCCTTCTGAGCAACAAGACCGGTCTTTATGCCAGAGGCCCGGCCGCTGTCGCTGCCCCCAGGTAGGCTGTCTCCCCCACCTTTACTCAAACATGAGTACTTATTTTCAAGGTGTACAGCCACCGGGGTACTCACCAGTCCCTGCCTCTGCCCGTTGCCCTTCCTAACTGTGACCCAGTTTTCTGTCTCCCGTGGTCTTGGAGTGACCACCTCCCTGTAACTCCTATCTATGACCTCCTCACTCTCCCTGAGCAGACAGAGGTCATCAAGTTGCTGTTCCAGGTTCCTAACACGGTCCCTTAGGAGCCCCATCTCGACGCACCTGGCGCAGATGTGGACGTCTGGAGGACACTCAGACTCCATGACCTCCCACATCTGACATCCAGAACAGTAAACTGCCCTGGCCCTCATTCTCCCCCTTATCCCAATACAATAAAGCCTTACCCGGGATACAAGCCAATCAGCTGCTTCCTCTAGTCCGTTTGACCAATCAGAGGCTTCCACCAGACTCCTTCTCTGGAAGTGAGATCTGCGAATGGAACGTTGCAGATTTTGGTCGCTCCTCCCTCTGTCACGGCTCCCGGGCCTCTGTTGAGACAAGCCCCGCGATGGGTTTTTATCTCACCACACGAAGGTCGCTCCTCCCTCTGTCACGGCTCCTGGGGCTCTGTTGAGACAAGCCCCGCGATGGGTTTTTATCTCACCACACGAAGGTCGCTCCTCCCTCTGTCACGGCTCCTGGGGCTCTGTTGAGACAAGCCCCGCGATGGGTTTTTATCTCACCACACGAAGGTCGCTCCTCCCTCTGTCACGGCTCCTGGGGCTCTTTGTGTTTAGGAAATAGATTAATCAAATAAATGGTTAGATTCATATCAAGGCTGATGTGAACCCTTGCCAGGCAGTCTTGTGTCAGTATCTGAGAACAAGCCCAATTTTCAGCTTGAGATGGGAATTATCAGTAAAGATATAGAGTTATAATGAGATCTTTCAACTCACCAAATCTGTGCTAACCCATTAGAAAAGTACAGTCAAGTTCCGTCTTCAACTTCTCCTTCTTCTTGCGTATGACGTGCACAGCCTAAAGTTGTTGGACAACTTGTTCTCTTTGATCTTATTTTGTGCACACCAGGTTGATTGCATTTATCGAAACAGGGGGTACCACGTGAAGGTTGCAATCTCCCACCCCAAGTTCAATCCTCCATGAGTCAGGAATGGGTTTGGGTTAAAATCCAAATATTTTACCACTCACCCTTCCCTCGCCTGCTAGGAGTTTCAAAACTTAAGCTTATAAGATAAGATAAGATAAAACTTTATGCATCACTGGAGGGAAATTGGTCTGCCGACAGTCACAACACACAAGGCACACACAAACTTGAAATTAAAAGTGAAAACAAAAAGAAAAAGACAAGGGACTGTTATCTGCCTGCCGTGTGCACATCGCCTTGACCGGAACTAATCAACACAGACTTATTCCCTGGGCAGAGGATTCTAAAGTAGAGTGTCCCCCCCCCTCCCCACTCGCCTGGTCCCCCCTCCCCCATGCAGCCCCTCCCCCCCCTCCCCCAGGCAGGGTCCATCCACATCCCCCACGCCTGGTCCCTCCTCCCCCACCTCCCCCCCCACACAGGGTCCCCCCCCTCCCCCATGCAGCCCCTCCCCCCCGTCCCCCACGCCTGGTCCCCCCCATCCCACACGCCTGGTCCCCCCTCCCCCACCTCCCCCCCCCTCTCCCCCACGCAGGGTTCCCCTTTGTTCTCCCACCGACCCTCCATGCAGGGTCCCCATTATTTTTGGCCATTAGACTTTCATTAATGTAATGAGCTTGTAATTCAACCTCACCAACAGAGATAAAAATCTCTTCTGCATCAAAGTGCAAGATGTTGAAAAACTCAGGAGATGAGGTTTAGTTTAGTTTAGATTATTGTCACGTGTACCGGAGTACAGTGAAGAACTGGTTTCTCGCTGGCTTTATATTCAAAGGCTCGTTGATCCACAGGATATTTTTAATGTGTGCTTCAAATTTCAAACACTTGCAGAATTATCCTCTCTGTATGGAAGTAGCTCCAGGGCAAGGGTTCGATGATCAGAACCCAGCTCCAAAATGACATGTCCCCACACCACTAATGATCATTGTATTCAAGCGGGCAGAGAATGTTGGTGCAGGAAGTGGAACACAAATCAGACGTGCAATAAGAAGCGTTATCTGAAGGATGGAACTTGCAGAATAGGGCTTTAAATTATAGAACAACTCAGCATCACAACTTTGAGTGTTTGAAGTGGTATGAGTTCCAATCTGAATATGAACAACTTCCCTCTCATAGAGCACAGTTTCTGAAAATACTGCAATAAAACACTAACAAATGTGACATTTGAGTAATTAGGTATTCAGTATTGTATCAGTTTTAATAATTCAAAAATTCAATTAAAAGTTAATTAATATTACAGAGGTTTATTGATGGGTGTAAGAGGTAAGAGGTAATAATCAGGTTATGTGGAATTTATTTGCATTGTAAACTAGTTACTGGCTTTGCTAAATTGATGCTGATCAATGTTGCTCTTGTTTATGAAGTATTTATGTGCGTTGAGAAAAGGTTCATTAATAACTTGGCAACTAAGAGACCTTTAGAAACGACTAATAGAAAGGCAGATGGAAACTGGAAGAGATTTAGTTTGATCTGAAACTAATGTCATTGACACTGGACGTCTAGATGGTGTCAATAGATAATAGACAATAGGTGCAGGAGTAGGCCAATCGTCCCTTCGAGCCAGCACCGCCATTCATTGTGATCATGGCTGATCACATTGGAAGGGCGGTTGGCTTGCGTGATGGTCTGGGCTACATCCACAGTTTGCTGCAATTTTATGCGGTTGGATGGAGTTGTTGCCAAACCACACTATGATGCATCCCAATAAAATACTTTCTACTCTGCATCTGTAGAAGTTGTCGAGAGTTCTTGGGGTCAGGCCGAACTTCCTAATTCTTCCAAGGAAGTAGAGGCATTGGTGTGCTTGCTTGGTCATTGCTTCAATATGGGTGGTCCAGGACAAATTGCTGGTGATATTTACACCTAAGAACTTGAAACTTTCAACCATCTCTACTTTGGCGCCTTCAATGCAAACCGGGGAATGCGGACCGCTTCACTTCTTGAAGTCGATCACCTTCTCCTCTGTCTTGCTGTCATTGAGTGAAAGGTTGTTGTCTCGACACCAGGTCATGAGGTTCTCGATCTCCTTCCTGTACTCTATCTCATCATTATTTGATATCCGACCCACCATGGTAGTGTTGTCTGCGCATTTGTAAGTTGAGTTTGGCTTGACGGTCGTGGGTGTACAAGGATATTGTATCACTTGCTGCTAATATTTCATGCACTTGCTGATGAAGTCAGTCACGGCAGTGGCCTACTCATTTAGGTTGGCTGCTGAATCCCTGAATATGGACCACATCACCAGATGATGCATTCACTACACAAAACAAGTCCTTTGTCAAAGGCAGTGCTAGGATGAACACTTAATTCCTGCAGATTCATCATGGAGAGGTGCCACTTATCACAAAGTGGCTGCCAGTAGGAGGTCTGGTTTAGACTCCTCAGACAGTAATACATTCATGTCTACATTGAGATGATTATAATTATTGATTGTATAAAAATGCAAATCACAATCTCTTCCTTGTTATCAAAACCCATTTAGCAGAGGCAGACATGTTTCATATACACACCATTGAAATCAATATGAATAGGTCTGAGCATTAATCACACAAATGAAATAAGATAATGGTTAATGGTGTTCAGTAGAAATATCTGTGAGCTTTTAGGTGATTTGAATTATTGGACATTTGATAAATTGTCGAATAAAATCTGTATTATTGGTGCACGGAATGTCAGGGAGTTCGTACACATACAAAGTAAACTTTGTACAGAGCAACACTTAACTCCTTCCTGTATATTTTTGTCATGAAATGTTTAACTTGCAAGAAAGCAAGGGGTATCTTGACAAGACATCTTTACCACCCTTTCAGGAGAGACAAGGCAGACAGATTCCTGAACCAAGGAGAGACACAAAAAGCTGGAGTAACTCAGTGGGTAATGCATCATCTCTGGAGACCCTTCTTCAGACTCTAACCCTAACTCTGGTTCCTGAACGGAGGGTTGTGTAATGATTAAATATTGTCCACTTTTCAATATCTTTGAAAATAAAAGAATGGTGATGCTGCATTATACCGGGCAAGAAGATTCAATGTAGTTATCTAGTTTACAATGAATTTGTTAATCCCAGAGAAATGTTTGCACAGTGTTATTTCAAATCCCATCACAACAGCTGTAGAATTTAAATTTAGTTAATAATCCTCAACTTCATCATTATGATAGCCACAAAATTATTTATCTGTCATGTCCAATACACTGCCTGCTCTTCCAAACCCACAATCAACTTCCTGAGTCTCATTCTTATGTATGTATGTATGTATGTATGTATGTATGTATGTATGTATGTATGTATGTATGTATGTATGTAT
>NC_045988.1:385257-402757 GCF_010909765.2 Amblyraja radiata
CTCTATTATAACATTAAACTCCGCAGAAAGACTACCAACCAAGTCTGTTTTTGTTGTTTTACCTCCCATTGCCAGGTCCTGATACCATTTATTTATTTATTTATTTTTAAAATTACTATTGCACCTCATACTTGTAATAGGTCCATAAACGTAGACCACGTCTTTTGGAATTGGTTTGCTTTACCTGCTAAGAGGAATCTCATCTCTTCCAGATGTAATGTTTCAAACATATTTGATGTCCACATTTTTATTGTTGGTGTGGGCGCATTTTTACAGAATTTAAGTATGAGCTTTTTTCCCATTATTAGCCCGTAATTGAGTAAAATGAAACTAAATATAAAACAGCTTTGCACCTGGTGACAGAACCTGCAGGCATTTAACATCAAGCTTTAGTAACGACATTTCATTCAGACCGTAAGGTCTGAATGACAAATAAAGAATCTAATTCTAATTCTAATTCTAATTCTAGTTGCCGATGATCAAAAGCAGTTGAACATTTACTCATATTTTTCCTGAGGTTTGGCTGAAGGCTGATTGCTTAGACGGAGCAGCATTGTGGCAAGAAAACTGGACACCAATCTGCAGTGAGATGTGATCTGTTGTTGTCCTTCTGGTTAAAATCATACGTGCTAACCTGCGCAGATGTTAGATCAAAATAAAGCTGAGCAGACAAAGCAGAGTGTGTGGATAGGTAGGTTGTGAAAATCAAATCCCCTCAAACTACTGAGACCTTAATTGTGTGATTGCAAAACTGCACCATATTATTATTATTATTATTATCATTCTACAAACCTTGATAAGTCTTGTCACCTCCTCTCGACCAACGTCTAGAGGATAAATGCCTGGAGTAAGCACAGTAATAACAGGTCTGTGATATGCCTGGCACGCACTGTGGATACAGTTGAAATGTGGGTCACAGCAATGTAGCTGTGGAGAAATACCGTCAACAACCAAAGCACCAATGGGTGGGAGAGGAGGCTACAGTCTTGGACACAGACCTTTGGTAGAAGGATTTCATAGTTTCCTTTACACCAGTGGACCCACAAACAATGAATGATTCATGTCTATACATTTTAAGGATCGGAGTCAAGTTAAATGTCTCAGAGTGCTATTGAAGCAAAATAACTTTCTTCCCTTCCCTTTTTGTTTGGAGGTGTAATTGATACTAATGGACATTGTAGCTGTCTCTCATTACTACATGTTATTAGAGGCATTTTCAGGAAAGCTTTGCTCTTCACATCAACCCACAGACGAGGGTTGATTATGAAGAGCTACATATTTGGCTGATAACATTTATTCAATTTGTTTTCCCACGGTCAGGGCAGTCGAACCATCCACAGTCGAGGCGATCAATCCCCCGCAGCCGCCAGTCGAAGTATCCGTCGGGGTGATCGAAACTCCCGCGTCGGGGTAGTTGAAACTCTTTCCGCAGCATGGAGCTACCGAATTGGCCTCTTCTTACCAGAGACCGCGGGCTTCATGATATTAAAGTTCACAAGCCTCGCGGTCAGAGCTTCGATCCCCGGCCAAGGGATCGCAAGCTCCGTGATGCTAAATTCCCGCAGACTCCCGCGGCTTGGAGCGCCGGGTCGGTCCAGGAAATGCCGCCAACTCCATGAGGTTGCTGCATGCAACCTGTCGGGGAGATGGCTAATGTATTATTAATATTAGAACAAGGTCACATAGAAATAAACCCATGACACAGTGGGTGGTGTATAGCCAGAACTTTCCACATAAAGTTATAACTTATAGGACAGTTGAAACTTTCAAAACTGAGTTTAATATTCTCACTCTTCAATAATAAGGAGAAAAAGGAAAGTAAATTACATTGAAGTGGTCATTTTCCACAATCTAATCAATTGACTGTAGAGGATAGTGGATGGGTGTCCACTGGTCAGCAGAGACGTGATGGGCCAAAGGGCCTGTGTCTCATTCTGTTTGACTCTTTGATTAGCCGTCCCTTTCCAAACTATTATATCTCGCAAGATGTAGGAAAATCTCGTCTGTTTAATATTTCTCACCATCAGCAGCTGCTGAGTTTATGGATTATACTGGGGAGATCTTGCTGCCACATGAATAGTCACACAAATAAATTGTAACTTTCAAATGGAATAAAACAACTTCATTTGCATATAAATTGCCAGTGCAGCTATTAATATTACAGAGACACATACAAACATATTCAATCTATTCTTTGTTTATCAATTATTCATACTTTTTCTAAACATTGCTCTCAGTTCAATGGAAAGTCAATGCATTGAGAACTAAGCAGTGTTTGCCTTAAAGGGCCACAATTAGTGAAGGTATTTCTTTGCAAAGATATTTCCTGTATCACCAAGACATTGCCATCAAATCCTATGACACTAATGTACTGCACTGCAAAACATCACCATTTTATTTTAATAATGATGACCTTAAGTGTATTTTTGTTCAACAGATATCATTTGACCATAAGACAAAGGAACAGAATTAGGCCATTCGGCCCATCAAGTCTACTTGTCATTCAATCATGGCTGATTCATCTTTCCCTCTCAACTGCATTCACCTGCCTTCTCACAGTCCACCTATTCACCGTCCTCTTGTTAAAGAAATTCTTCATCTCCATGCTAAAGGTATAGCAGAGGCCATTTGGCCCATCTGATCTATTTTAGCTCCCAACAGAGCAATCCCTTCAGTTACATTTTCCTCTTCTTATTTGCCTGTAACCCTGTTTTCATCATCACATCCATCTCATCTCAGCTTTGATTCTTCCGCACACTTGACTCTGTTACAAAGTGATTTGCAATAGCCAATGGGATTACATATTTAAGATGTGTAAGGTAAGAAAACTCAATGGAAACTCAAAAACGCAACTCATGGATAGAAAATTCAACGGGCAGCGGGGATCAAGGGGAAGATAATAATAATAATAATAATAATAATAATAATAATAATAATAATAATAATAATAATAATAATAATAATAATAATAATAATAAAAAATACTTTATTGATCCCCTCAGGGAAATTCAGATGTCCAGAAGCCCTCAACCAACAAACCCACAGATTCAAAATGAACGCAGACAGAAATACATAGAATACAATGTGGACACTACCTGAGAGCAATAAATACTTAAAAAGACCAATAATTCACAGTTAAAAATTAAAAATTGCAAAATGCATCCCCCTACAGCCTAGCGGTCCGAATTATAAAATCTAATGGCTGCAGGGGTGAAGGATCTCCTGAACCGCTCCGTTCTACAGGGCAGGAGAGGAGCCGGTTGTTGTTCCGAGTGCTCTTTTGACTCTCCAGAATTACATGGAGAGGATGCCCGGGGGTTTTCAGGATGACCTGCACCTTGTTCCTCATACGCCTCTCAAGCACATCCATCCCAGAGTCTACTCTCCCCTCCAGCACTGAGCTAGCTCGTTTAACCAATTTGACCAGCTTCTTGTTGTTTTTTGCACTAATGCTGTTGCCCCAGCAGACAACAGCGTAGAAAATAACGCTTGCAACATTATTGTTGTAAAACATGTGCAGCATATCATTACACACATTGAAGGATTTGAGCCTTCTGAGGAAAAAGAGTCTGCTCTGGCCTTTTTTGTAGAGGGAGTCAGAGTTGACAGACCAGTCCAGTTTGTTATCAAGGTGCACTCCAAGGTATTTATATGTCTGCACCACCTCGATGTCAGCCCCTGCAGCGTTGACCGGCTGAAGGGGGAGCTTGGACCTGCCAAAGTTAACCACCATCTCTTTAGTCTTAGTTGTGTTCAGGATGAGACAGTTCTCTTCACTCCAGACACAAAAGGCACTGGTCAAGTTCCTGTATTCCTCCTCCTGCCCGTTCCTTACACATGCCACAATCGGAGTATCAGCTGAATATTTCTGTACGTGGCATGTGTCAGACTTATAGTTAAAGTCTGCTGTATACAGGGTGAAGAGGAACGGGGCCAGAACCGTTCCCTGTGGGGCTCCAACATTGCACACCACTGTGCCAGACACACTGTCCCCCAGCTTGACAAACTGTGGTCGACCCGTCAGGTAGTCGTATATCCAGGAGATAAATGTGGAATCCACCCCCATCTTCTTAAGCTTGTCATTCAGAATCAGGGGTTGGATGGTGTTGAACGCACTAGAGAAGTCGAAGAACATAATCCTCACATAGCCACCGGGTTTGTCCAAAAAGGAGTAGATCCGGTGCAGCATGTAGAGGACTGCGTCATCCACCCCAATGTTCTCCTGGTATGCAAACTGTAGTGGGTCGAGTGCGTGCTGGACTTGTGGTCTCAGGAGACGAATGAGTAGCCGCTCCATTGTTTTCATGATATGGGATGTAAGGGCCACCGGTCTGTAGTCGTTGATCTCGGTCGGCCGCCCTGCTTTGGGAACCGGCACGAGACATGATGTTTTCCACAGACCTGGTACCCTCCCTGACTGGAGGCTCAGGTTGAAAATGGTCTGGAGCGGCTCTGCCAGCTGAGCCGCACAGTCTTTTAGTAGCCTGGGACATACACCATCAGGGCCAGCTGCTTTACCAGGGCGCAACCTCCTCAGCTCAGCTCTCACGTCGTCCGCCGTGAAGAACAGTTGAGGAGATGCCGGCATAGGAGGTGCTGCAGCTGTGGTGTTGGGGGGGCTGCCTCGTGGAGGTGATGGTGGGGGAGAGGCTGCACCTGTAGAGGTGGGAGGGGATACCAGATGCACAAACACAGAGGCGGTAGCATCTCTGGAGGACATGTTTCATGTTGGGATCCTTCCTCTGAATTGGGGAAGGGATAATAACAAGTTTGTTTTCATTATTGGAGAATGTGAGAGGAGGAATGAGTAGAACTAAGTGTATATCTCTGATAGAGCAAGACCAAATGAGCTCATGTGACACTAAGAAGCACATGATGTGTCATTATCTTCATAGATACATAGATACATAGACAATAGGTGCAGGAGTAGGCCGTTTGGCCCTTTGAGCTAGCACCACCATTCAATGTGATCATGGCTGATCATCCACAATCATGGCCCCATAGCAGAAGTGTCCACATCACGGGGCTGGAAACTAGAGGTATCCTGAGCTAATTCTGCTTCCACCATCATCTATTGCGACAAGTGATGGCTCCCACTGATTGTCGCCGGAATCTTGCGTCTTTTTCAGGATGGATGATGACAGCGAGCTCAACATTTGTAACAAGATGGACACGAAAAGAAGAGATCCTCAATCATGAGGTGTTCCTAACTGTAGGCCTTTGAACCAACATTAGTAGACCAGGCTATGCCAATAGAGAGAGAAATAACTGAAACAAAATCATTGATGGATGCTTGGTTTTCAACTCCATAATTGGATTGGTTTGGTTTGAGTTATGGACATTTTAGAAATATTAACCCAACCTGTCCTAGCTCTTGCCAAAGTGCTGGAGTAATTCAGCGGGACAGGCAGCATCTCTGGAGAGAAGGTATGGGTGACGTTTCAAGTCGAGACCGTTCTTCAGACTAGCCCTTGCCACTTGGTCCCCCCTCTCATCTCCATTTACAATAAGGAGATGATTCTTCAATGGAGAATCTTGGGATTTTGGTTTGACTATGTTAAAGAAAACTGGTTGATGCTACTGACAACTGAAATGAGATGGAAATAAAATCAATCATACGCAATATCTACTGGGGCAACGATTGCTCTAAAATCCCTGGAGTAGTCAAGAGGAGACAGGAGAAACATTGTGTATGTATTGACGTGCAAATCAGCAGAACATGTTGGTTGACATTTAAGCCACAGCTATTACAGCAAAAGCAATATTTTGTAGAGACGTGATCAATAAACCATCTATTTGAAGAGGGCACAGCAGAAAGACTTTCAGTATTATAAAAGATAGTGACAGTTTGATTGTCCATCATTGTGTTCGAGAGACCCAAACTAAAAGGGGTTGTAACTCCTCACAGCCAAAGTGATAACCAATTGGTTGAATAGTTTTCTTCCTATCTTCAGGATGACATGACATTCTAATACTTTCCTGGAAACTTTATTTTGTGGTAATTTTCCACGTAATGTGTTCATAACACTGGCAAAATTAAAAAAATCTTTAGCTCATAAAAAAAACAGTTGGTCCAAAATTAAAGCCATAATGAGCATCATGGCAGATATTATTTTGTCAATGTCTCTGCAGTATATTTACACCCTTGGAAGGTTTAATGCAAAGCCCTTGCATGGACTAATGATTCAGGATCATGCATTTTAACTTGGAGCTGGATTTAATAGAAAAAATAATGTGAATAAAGAGATTAGGGAGAAAAGATTTCCTCTTCTCTATTTATCTTAAGCTTTCTCTCCATGCTAAAATATGTACACAGATTTATTCTGCAGGATAACACATTCCCAAGACATTATTACATATATTGATCTTGGAATTACCTGGCAATATAATATAGAAAAGAAGATAAACATAAATTTAACACATTCAAATCTACATATTAATTAGACAACGAAGATCTGAGTAGTGACTGTTCATGCTGTTAGTAGACAAATACTTCAGAGATTCCTCTGTGAATACTTAAACAAAATAATTAACATAATAACTGCAGCAGTGACTGCAAATGTGTTACAAGTTGCCGACCATCAGACCATCAGAAGTGTGTCTTAACTACTGAACATGAATATTATATAATTTGTAAACACTTAAAAATAATTAAGAACACATTTAAAACGCTGTTCCAGCACCAGCCTAACTCTGTAGCGTTTCTTGTCTGAAGAAGGGTCTCAACCCGAAACGTCACCCATTCATTCTCCAGGATGCTGCCTGTCCCGCTGAGTTACTCCAGCATTTTGTGTCTATCTAGAGTTTCATGAGTAGGTTTCCCAATGAAAATACGGAATAAACTTTGATAATTTATAATTTTTAATTTATCCAGATAATCTAAATAAAACTCAACACTCTCCAGTACAGCTTCCGTGGTGGAGCCCCGTAGACTTACGTATGTTGTTACTCCACTGTATGCAAAAAATAATTTCATTTTACATGTGACAAGAAAATATAATTGAACCATTGAACGCAATGTAATTGGGAACAGGCTCTCGACGAGCAGCTGATAAACTAGGGCTTATATCTTCACAAATTCTTAAAGTGGTCTTTTGGTGAGGAAATGTTGAGGAAACAATTTGCCACGATCGGCCACAGGCAATTCTATACGGCCAGCGTAGAGTCTGTTCTCACCTTCTCCATCATGGTCTGGTTTGGCTCAGCCACCAAACACGACACCTGGAGGCTGCAGCGAATCGTCCGATCAGCTGAGAAGGTTGTTGGCTGCAACCTTCCCTCCATTGACGAACTGTACACTGCAAGGGCCAGGAAACGAGCGGGCAAGATCATCTCTGACCCCTCTCACCCTGGCCACAAACTCTTTCAATCACTTCCCTCTGGAAGGCGACTCTGGACTGTCAAAGCTGCCACAGCCAGACATAAAAACAGATTTTTTCCACGAGTAGTAGCTCTACTCAATAACCAAAAATCTGTAGCCTCCCTTTGCTCTGGCATTTTATTTAATTCACATGTTTAATCGATAATGTTTAATTATTAATGTTTAATGTTGTATGCGTCAATCCTAACTGTCACTGTATGTCATGTTGTCACTTGCGGACGGAGCACCAAGGCAAATTCCTTGTATGTGAATATACTTGGTCAATAAACTTATTCATTCATTCATTGTCCCGGCTAGACTGATGTCAATTGATTGACTTCTTACAGCTCCAATTTCTATTTTTTCTTGTTTAGTTTAAAGGAGCAGCGTGGAAACAAGCCCTTCAGCCTACTGGGTCCACGCTGACCAACGATCGCCTGTACATTAGCTCTATCCTACACAGTTGGGACATTTTACAGAAGCCAATTAGTCTAAAAACCTGCATGTCTTTGGAATGTGGGAGGAAACTAGAGCATCCGAAAACCCACGCGGTCACGGGGATGACGTGCAAACTCCATACAGACAGCACCCATAGTCAGGATTGAACCTGGGTCTCTGGCGCTGTAAGGCAGCAACTCCACTGTGGCACCACCATGCATTTATTCCCACCTTTTTCTCTGTGCAGCTGCAGAGTGCAGAACACCCCTCCCAGCTCCTGGTCGGCAGCACGATCACTAACTCCAGAGTGGGGGGGGTTTAAGATTTCCAATCTGCTGACAGTGCGATTGTTGGCAGGAGCTGACAGCAGCTATCTGGAGCAGGAATGCTACAGGCTGTCTTGGTGTATTGCTGGGGCTTTACAGGATTGATGGATCTCAGCATTCGTTCTCTGTGAGCTTATAGAACATTACAGAAAGCTTAAGCTTATAATTGTAAAAAAAATGGATAAGCTAACGTTTGATCTCCTAAAGAGCCAAAATGTTTCAGCGAACGGCCCTGCTCTTTGGGAATCATCCTTTGAAACAGCCAGCATGTCATTGTAATAATGTTACGTCTTGGAGCCCAACAGATCTCTTTGAGGTCATGTATATTGTAATTATTTTGTACATTTTGTTTAAATCGCCACTGACTTCACTTTGTACTCCGTATGTAAGATCAAGCTAGAGTTTTTATGTCCACTAACCCTGCAAAACTACAAAGGCTAAATGGAAGCACAGAGGATACATCACTGCCTGGGTTTGAGTTCAAATCCCTTTACGGCAGTTCAGGAAACTCAAAACAAATCAGATCTAGAATGTTTAAAAAAAACATATTAATGACAGCATTAGAGAGTTTGACTTTGTGCAAGTTACACCATAAATTTCAACTTGCACTAATATGTTCTAGTCACCTTGTATGACAGATAATACATTGTATTGATGTTTATTGTATATTTATTTGTTGTGTTGTTGCATTATATGCTTGTAAAGCAAGTAGGAATTGCACTGTTCTTGTTCTGGTGCTGATGACAATTAAACACTTTTGACGCTTAAAGAGTGATGTGGGAAACCTGTCAACCAATATACTGTACACACATTTCTTAACTTGTTTATTCTCTCTTTGCTGCTGTTTGAGGTTTGTTGAGGCAGCTGTTACCTCCCTGACAAAGTATTTGGTCATTTAACCTATCATCTCCTTATGAAGTGCGATATCAAATATAACATAAAGCGTTTCCAATTCTGTCGAAAGGTTTTCAATGTTAACTCTGCTTCTCTTCCCACAGAGGCTGCCTGACCATTTTGAGTTTTTACAGCTTTTTCAGTTTTTATTTTCTGTTTGCAGTTTATTTTATTTTACCTCATTTAAATCATGGTTTGCCATGTTAGTTCTATATAAATGAAAGTTATTTTTGTTCAATTCTATGAAGTACCAACAAATTTGGAACGACTCGTCAATAGAACTTGCACAGTACGTGAACAGAACATTCTGTTCCTAATCTCTTCCATAAGATTTGTTTCAAAGTGAGCTGATTAAAAACACAATCTTTGATATCATGACTTCTGTTTCTTTAGCGTGTAACTTGCAGGCATTTACTTTGAATGGTCCATTGAGATTTTTCCAGTAATTAATCAATTGACGAAATGAGTGCATTGTTCTGTCAGCATGAAACGAGAGAAGTCAGGGAGAAAGTCTGTAAAACTGGTAACTCTCTGACTTGTGCTTCCCTTCAATGCACCTTCCCACTCAGAGTAATGTGAAGTAAATGCAAGAAAATATGAAGTAGAAGTAGGAAAGGGCTTCTCAAACCTGATCTGCCACTCAACAAGGTCATGGCTGATCACTCATCTCCCACTTTCCCATTCAATATCCATTTCCTTTAGCTCCCAAATCCTGGCAAACAAGCATTGAATAGACAGTAAACCTCAACAAAACAAATGCAATCCCCCTGGGTTTTACATTAAAAAAATTATCTTCATCTCAGCTGTAACTAGTCAACATTTATTCTGAGGCCCCTCATTCTAGATTCTCTATGTTTTTAATGTGTGGGAAGGAACTGCAGTTGCTGGTTTAAACAGAAGATAAACACAAAAAGCTGGAGTAACTCAGCGGGTCAGGCAGCATCTCTGGAGAGAAGGAATGCGTGACGTTCTGGGTCGAGACCGGGTGTTTGGCACTGTGAGTTACAAACTCTAATGCTGCACCACTGTGCCACCCATAAACATGGAAGACAGTAGAGGAGGTGGTGCAGGTTCCTTGTGTTATCTATGTGATAGAGCAGAACAGGTCATCCTAGATGTCAACGAATGTAAAGCTGCCAACTCTCTACTGCCAACTCCTCATCTATGACAATTGGCACGTCATCTCCTCACTTCCCTTTTCCAAAGTTAATGATTAGTTTGTTTCTTTGTTGCTGTTGTTGGCAAGGTTGGTGTTTGGCACCACGCAACCAATGCTCTGGAGAGGGTCCAGAGGAGGTTTGCAAGAATGATTCCAGGAATGAGTAGGTTAACCTATGATGAGCGTTAGATGGCACTGGGCCTGTACTGTTTAGAAGAATGAGGAGGGACCTCATTGAAACGTACAGAATAGTGAAAGGCTTAGATAGAATGGATGTGTTTCCACTAGTGGGAGAGTCTAGGACTAGAGGTCATAGCCTCAGAATTAAAGGACGTTCTTTAAGGAAAAAGATGAGGAGAAATGCCTTTTGTCAGAGGGTGGTGAATCTGTGGAATTATTTGCTGTGGAGGCTGTCGGTGGATATTTTTAAGGCAGGGATAGATAGATTATTGATTAGTACATGTGTCAGAGGTTATGGGGAGAAGGCAGTAGAATGGGGTTAGGAGGGAGAGATAGATCAGCCATGATTGAATGGCAGAGTAGCCTTGATGGGCCAAGTGGCCTAACTCTACTCTTATCACTTATAATTGTATGAACTAACCAGGTGTTGTATCTCTCTCCTGTTCACTGAATCTTCACCACCCATGATTTGTCCAACCAGTGGTGTTGCCCCTCCCACACACGTCAGGAATAAACCAGTACCAGGGACCAGTGCAGCATCTGCAATTGTTAACGGTTCCATCGGTGAACATAAAGTTAGAGTGAACATCGATCAACCTTGTAGTTTTGAAAATGTTCTGCTTCATGATGAAACTCGAAGAGATTCTAGAGCTGGATACTGTTTGCTTTTTGTCTTGGAAAGCATTCATTAATCTAGCTGAAATGTGACTGGTGACTGGCATTAACTTTCACCATGTAAGCTGCTGCTTTAGTTGCCAGATAATTCCTTTCTAATATCTTGTAAAAATCAAGAACTCATAAGAATAAACGTTACCATCGACCATTAATATATCTTAGCTAATACTTCACGTTCGATTGGACATTTCTTCCTGGAAGTGAAAACCTAATTATATGTAGAATTTACATAATTATCCAAAATCAAAATGACACTGTGTGTGTTTTTGTTGTAAGCCAATTACCTTGTGTTTTGATTTTATTACCTGGTCAATAGATTTTAAAAATCAATAATTCTGTGTCTTTTCAATGTAAAATAACAATTTTCTCTCAAAGTGACTGTCAATTCATCTCTTATTTCTGGCACTTGTCTTTGGTGTTCTGTTTCCACGATTTATTTAATGAGCATTTCTTGCTGAATAGTGTTGTATTTTTTGCTGGCTGGATCATGGTTTGTGCTTTGTTATAATCTGCATTACAGAGGCAAAACACTGCGTGGTTGAAGTGCAGAAATCACTCAAAGAATCGCATTCCACCTTTCAACTGGTCCTCCAGACTCCACAACTTCACATTTATTCTGCTCCCCTCTTTTATCTTTACTTTAACCCTCTGGTCATTTCATCTCCTCCAGTTTTCATCAGACTTTCTCTTTTGTTCTTTCCTATCTTCACTTTGTTCTCTTAAATTCTTTTGCTGGGATAGAAATGCCTGAATGCATTGGTGCAAAGTTCTTGTCTGAAACAAGGATATTACATTTCTGTCATTACTCTTCAATGGTTCACATAAAATTAAGGATTCTTGATTCTCAGGAAATCCAGGTCATGCATCACTTCAGAGTTTATGTATCTGTGATGCTGCAGCAAGCAAGATTTTCATTCTGACTGTGTGAATATGACTTGAAATCAGAACGCAGAGTTTCACCAGGAAGATGAGAACCATCTAGCGTGTCCGAGGGATTAACGTGGACTGAGAGATTAATGAGTGTTCTTGAATGTTCAGCATTCACAGAGATTGGACAACAAGACTCGTTTAAGGAAGAACTGCAGACACGGGAAAAATCGAAGGTTACACAAAAAGCTGGAGAAACTCAGCGGGTGAGGCAGCATCTATGGAGCGAAGGAATAGGTGATGTTTCGGGTCGAGACCCTTCTTCAGACTGATCAAGACTTGGTTGGACAGTGTTGGTATTTGTCTGTTTCTTTATAAATATATTAAAGTGTTTCTATTTTTAAATCGGCATTGAGTTAAATCATCAAAGGATGCAAAGAACCATTCTTGGTTGAGAGTTTAGAATTAGATTGGGACTCAGCTATGTTAAACCAGCAAGTTGGCCTGTGGTGGATATAAAAGACCTTGTAAAACTCTTTACAAAGTGGAGTCATGTATTCTTATTTACACACCAACTTCAGCCAAAGTCTTCAACTTGAAGTTAAATGGCTGTCATTCTCTGCATCTTTTTGAGAATAAACAATGTCCAAATCTACTGTCGTAACCATGGTGACTGTACTTCAGAAGTAATTATTTGCATGTGAACAGCTTTGAGATGTCTAAAAATGTGATAAGTCACTACATAATTGATATTGTCTTTTAATTCTACACTGCAAAGGGGAAGGTAAATTATTCAGAAGAATTTGTCAGCTATGTCTAAGCTTATTTTAAAATTATTTTTGTACATTAGGAGATTGATAAAATTCAAATGTTCTCTAATTTTTGATATGTTTTGGGCTGATATTGTATCAACAATGGCATGTATTGGAATATTTGCACAATTTAGGTATCAATATTTAATATTGGTGATATTTTGGTGCTATGCAATATTTCCACTACTTGCTTCAAAAGTATTAAAGCAGAATAAATGGATGGAAGAACTAAAATGGAAACACATCTCTGTGAAATTCCACACAATATATATTAATGCAGATTCTCCCTTCATGTATCTGACATCTCCTTTACCACATACACACATGTACACACAGATGCAGACACACACACACACACACACATGTACACACACACACACACATGTACACACACGCACACAGATGCAGACACACACACACACACACACACACACACACACACACATGTACACACACATGTACACACACAGATACACACACAGATACACACACACACGCACACGCACGCATACACACACACACGCACACACACACGCACACGCGCATACACACACACACACACACATTTTCAAGAACCAGAACCCATTAACAAAACCTTGCACAAGTTATTTTGGAGCCTTCCCAAAATAATGAAGTCCATGGAGACGAAAGGCAAACTATTATTGATGAGATTGTGGATGGTAAGTGACTGAGCTCCTTATAGGAAAGTAGAAAATGCCCGAGCAGTGACTTGGAAAGGAATTAATAGGAAGTTAGTGACTGAACATTGCAGAAGTCATTAGCTCAGCTGTCACCTTGGTTTTGCACTGCTGTGTCATGCCCCACACCATGGTGCCAGGCTCACTGACCAAGTCCAGACACGGGATTGCCAGCCTCACTGGCTGTCAGTCCAGATGCAGACGTTGGCAGAGAATGTTGAAGATTATTGGGACACATTCCTCTGTCAATGGTAGTGACGCTGGTTATGTCCTGACCTAACTGCACCGTGTACTCTGTGAGTTTCAATGGAGAACAGGGAGGGGAAATGGAGAAGGCTGCAGGTAATGAAAGAAATAGTTTCAGGGACAGCTCTTTACACTTCCCTGCCACTAGATATGCTCACAACTGCAGCATATTGCCCCACACTAACCCTGCACCCCTCAGTTGCTGCAATATCCAAAACATATTCTCACACAACCACTTCAATTTCATCTTGCGCTGAATCTGGTACTTATCAAGTTGAAAGAAAGCAATTAAAAGAAATATGTACTTATACACCATTTTCGAAGTGTCAGAATGGTGTACTGCTACCAATTAATTCTGTTTGAAATGTAGTCTCTGATATAACGTCTCTTGATTCAACAACCAAGTTAGGCACAGAAAAATCCTGCAAACAACACTGATGACATGATCATAATATTTATTGAGGGGTTGAACGTTGAACAGGATACTGAGGATAATACTCCAGCTCTGCTTGAACAAGATGGAATCTTTGCTCCCAACTGAGGGACCAGGTGGAGACTCATCCAATGTAGGAT
The DNA here is from genome assembly GCF_010909765.2 of Amblyraja radiata. Lineage (NCBI taxonomy): Eukaryota > Metazoa > Chordata > Chondrichthyes > Rajiformes > Rajidae > Amblyraja > Amblyraja radiata. Next base: position 399,486 of record NC_045988.1, read on the forward strand.
GTGTTTCCAATCACTGCACTGGATTGGCAGTCCCGACCTTCACAATAATAAGGAGACAGTTAGTAATTGTAGATGGTTCATGCATGCAACCTATAATGTAGCTACCTCATCACCACTAAACACGCCCCATCATATTAGTATAACTGTGGTATCCTCCCTTTGTTCCTCCCACTAGGTCCCGGTACGCCTGAAGGCTGGATGCAGTCAGTGCTGGGACGTGTGTGCCATGTGCTATAATAAACTCCTAGTAAAGGTTACAGTGTGTCAGCTATCACTCCTTTACAGTAATGGAGCAAAAGTGAAACACTATCAGATTGAGTGATTTAAAGTTGCATCTTAAGGAACAGTACCAGTTGAGAATTCCACATATTGTGGAGAATATATCAGGGACATTGCGCTATTGACTGGGAAGGAATATCTCTGGCTTGTGTGTGGGATGGCTTGATGGAGAACCCAGCAATCTCAATCACAATCTCATGGGAAGGAACATCTCTGGGTTAGAGATATAGATTGGTAGAGTCATAGGTTGATCCAGTGTGGAAACAGGTCCTTCGGCCCAAGACTTGGCTTGATAATTTCCCCCAGAACCACTTGGGCCGTTTCATTTGTGTAACCTAGGCATGTGCTGATCATGGAGGTCACAGTTAGTTAGCTACACAACGTCATTCAGTCCTTCAACCCGACACATCCACGCCAACAAACATGCCCCATGTGCATGCACAGTCCATATCTCTCTCAACCTTTCCTATCCCTTTAAAATGATGTTATAGTATCTGCTCAACTACCTCTTCTGGCAGCTTGTTCCATACACCAACCAACGTCCGAGTGAAAAGTTGCCCTCAGGTTCCTATTAAATCGTTCCCCTCTCACCATCAAGCTGTGCTCTCTCGTTCTATGCTACTCTGGGTAAAAGACTCTGAGCATTCTGCTGCCCTCCTGACTTTATACACAATTGGCTGCGGATGCAAATTATCTTAAAAATAGCCTGGAAAACCAGTCCGACTGAAGCCGATAAACATGTCCCTTGACAGGTCACCAATCAGGACACGCCTCTGCTACACAATTAGATCACACTGTGGCAGGTATACCATGATCACTCTGTGTGGCAGGTATACCATGATCACACTGTGGCAGGTACACCAAGTGGTCACACTGTGGCAGGTATACCGTGATCATTCTGTGTGGCAGGTATACCGTGATCACTCTGTGTGCAGGTACACCAAGTGGTCACACTGTGTGTTCAGATAGACCATGTGGTCACACTGTGGCAGGTACACCAAGTGGTCACACTGTGGCAGGTATACCGTGATCACTCTGTGTGCAGGTACACCAAGTGAGAGGCACATTGAGAAAGGCAGTGGGGTTGTGGGCAAGATGGCGTGAAGGATTGAGGTAGGTTGAGCAGAGAAGAAGCAGACAGATGGAGTGAGAGGAGGCAGCTGGTGGGAGATTGAGCCGCAGCCGTGGATAAAACACGTGACCCGGAGATTTTGAAGAATGGTGATAAATATGATAAAGAAATGCAGAGAAGTGCCAAAAGAGATATTGCAATCTAAGTGTGGAGATGGGGAGAAGGCAGGAACAGGGTCCTGATGCTGGATGATCAGCCGTGATCATATTGATTGGCGGTGCTGGCTCGAAGGGCTGAATGGCCTACTCCTGCACCTATTGTCTATGTTTCAATGTTTCAAAGTAGTACGTCTGTAGGAATAACTGTTCCTTTAAAGCTCCCATATTACAAGGGTTGTTTATGATTTACATCTGTGGTCTAATCAGCACATTTGCTGATGGCACAAAACCTAATGAAGTTGGAGATGGCAAAGACAGTTGTGAAAAGCATTTGGACAGATGTATGTATATTTGCAGAGGAAGGGTTTAGAGGGATGAGGGCCGAATGTAAACAAACGGAAGGAACTAGCCCAGATTGCCAACTTGGACGGCATGCATAGGTTGGGCCTTGAACAATAAAACAACCAAAACAAAGAAATTCATTAAAAAAAACTATTATTACAAAGTGATTGAAATAGGGAATGAAATTAACAAAGTCACCAAAGTTCATTAGTTGTTCAAGCACATAAATCCTGTTGATGCTCTGATTTAAAGATTCAACATGCTTCAATCTGTTAGGTTATGGAGAAGCAAGATAAAAGATCACACCTTGAGTCTCCATGCTCACTCATGCACTTGTTCACATTTGTAGTCAGTGTCACCTTGGCACAGTGTGTAGCAGATGCTGCCACAGTGGGAAACTTCAAGGATGTTTCATCCGGAGTTGGTTTCATGGCTGCCTACCTGTTCTTTGTTAACAACGACATTGCTCACTCACCAATGAAATCTGAAGTTAATATAGAGATGAAACAGTAGGGAGCAGTGATGGTGATCTATGTACAGCTTGGTTGCCCTCATTTCCAATGTCTCTGTTCATTTCTCAAACACCTGTCTCTTGCTTCATTTCTTCCACAGCCTCCAATGCTGGGCTCTTCCACTTCCCTCATCTGTTCTTCACCAGTTTTCACCAATCATGGACTTGCAAAATGATATTCTCTTCCTGAGTATATTGTGTGTCCCCCTGTCCAAGCTGACCTCATCCATCACACCCCGTCACTCATCTCCGCCATCAACCCAGCTGATTCACCAACTTCAAGGTTATTGCCATAAGCACATACAGTGAGGTACAAGAGCAATGAAAAACCTGCTCACAGGCACACAGACACACAGACACACAGGCACACAGACACACAGGCACACACACACACAGACACACAGGCACACAGGCACACAGGCACACACACACACACAGGCACACAGGCACACAGACACACACACACACACAGGCACACAGACACACAGGCACACACACACACAGGCACACAGACACACAGGCACACAGGCACACACAGACACACAGACACACAGGCACACAGACACACAGGCACACACACACACACAGGCACACAGGCACACAGACACACACACACACACAGGCACACAGACACACAGACACACACACACACACAGGCACACAGACACACAGGCACACAGACACACACACACACACAGGCACACAGGCACACAGACACACACACACACACAGGCACACAGACACACAGGCACACACACACACAGGCACACAGACACACAGGCACACAGGCACACACAGACACACAGACACACAGGCACACAGGCACACACAGACACACAGACACACAGGCACACAGGCACACAGGCACACAGACACACACACACAGACACACACACACACAGACACACAG